>NW_028317953.1:5020000-5320000 GCF_062004578.1 Staurois parvus
TTCCTGTAGATGATTGACTTTGTGAACAGAGGTTTACTGCTCTTCACGTTACTTCACATTTTAGAGCCTGACTGCAAGGGTTAATTGATCTTTTTTCAGTCCAAGAGGCAGTAAAAGCACTTTTACTAACCTGATCCTTCAATCCCCCGGCAAAGGGCACTCCCGTGTGCTCCAGAGTGAACTGTTCCTCAGCATTCTTATATCCAATGGCAGGGCTATGGTCCCTGCATCAGCCTTGATGACATTAAAGGACCTTAGACTGCCAGAGTATGATGGAGAAAAGGCTGCTGGGACAAGTCTATCAGCATGGAGGAGTGGAGGATCTGGTAAGTAAAACTGTTTTTCCAAAACCCCTATACATAAAGAATGAGGCTCCATACATACAGCTCTGGAGTGAGCGTGCACTGTGTCCCCATAGCAAGCAGCTTGCTATGGTGGCACTTGGGAGGGAGGAGCCAAGATCGCCAGCAGAGGACCCCAGAATAGACAGTGCCATTACACAAAACAGGTGACTATAACATGTTTATTTTTTATTTATTTTTTATTTTTTTAAATTGCTTTTAGTTTCACTTTAAAAATGATACCTTGCAGTGGGGCTGCACGCATACTGCAATGGTTAATTTAGTCTAGAGGAAAAGAGAAGCACTTTATCTTACCTGATCCAATGCTCCCCCAGCGGATGGCGTTTCTCTACAGTCTGATGGTGGGCTATCCCTTGGTGTTGTCACATCCATTGCAAGGCTATGATCCCTGGATTAGTTTATATGATATCAAATCTTATACAACTGGAGCATGGGGGAGAAGACGTTGTGGGGACAGGTCTGGCAGCACAGTGGAGTGGAAGATTGGGTAAGTAGATCTTCTTTTCTATGTTCCCTGGACTTAAAAGAGCAGCTCAGCCCCACCTCAAGGGATAATTTTTAAGTTTCCTGGAGTTGGGATTTAAATCCCAAGCAGTGTTGTCAGAATTGCCTGTTTCCCCTATTGGACTGCAGAAAAACTCCCCATCTTCTGATATCCATAACATATATGAGAGGTGTAAGGGTAAAAGTAAGATTCAGATACGGATGTCTCACTGCAGTTTTTGCTTCATACTTTTTCTGAGTCACTGACTCTGAACATGCTAAAGCCAGAAGCAGCCAGGCATATTATACTCTAAGTGCCCAGTCATACCGGTGCGATTTCAGGTGCAATTTAGGAATTGAAATTGCATCTAATGAATGTGAATGTCAGTCTCTTAACATTTGTTATATGCTTCAGCGCGATTTCTAATGTAGTTCTTGCAATAATTTTTCTGCAGTTTTGTTGCGATTTCACATACATAGAATATAATGGGATTCGCACAGCAAATTGCAAGAAATCGTTGAAAATCTTCACAAGTAGCAATAAAGTCTTCAGAAATCGCACCTGAAATTGCGCTGAAATTGCACACAAATCAAGCAATTTTAAATTGCTGCGGGGTGACTGGTGACTTAGAGGTTTGCAATGGCAGCCTACTTACCGTATTTTTCACTCCATAAGACGCACTTTTTTCCCCCCAAAAAAGGGGGGGAAATGTCAGTGCGTCTTATGGAGCGAATAAGGAGCGGCCGGTCCGGTATTTCCACCGCGGCCGTATCAGAATACCGGGCCAGCCGCTCAGCTCTGCAGCGGGACCTTATGGAGATGACTGCTGACCTTTGGGGAGGTGGGGAGCGGGTACCTGAATTTGACAGGTACCCGCTCTTACTTCTTTGTTCTTTGACCTTACCTGTTCCTCTATCCAGCGGCGCGCTGTCTTCCCGGCTTCTGTAGTGTGGGCACTGGGCATGATAGCCGGGTGCCAAGTGCGCATGCACAAGAAGCGGTGCTTTTTGTGAATGGTAAGGTGGTACCTGGGACACATGACAGATCCCAGAAGCCGCCGGACCAATCACAAAGCGCAAGTGCTTCTCGCTCATGCGCACTGGGCACCCGGCTGTCATGCCGAGCGCCATTACAGAAGCCGGGAAGACAGCGCGCAGCTGGATCGAACAGGTAAGAAGTAAGAGCGGGTACCTGTCAAATTCAGGTACCCGCTCCCCACCTCCTTAAAGGTCAGCAGTCATCTGTACTGTCCGCAGTCTCTGGTCATCCCTGTGCTGTCCGCAGTCTCTGGTCATCCCTGTGCTGTCCGCAGTCTCTGGTCATCCCTGTGCTGTCCGCAGTCTCTGGTCATCCCTATGCTGTCCGCAGTCTCTGGTCATCCCTGTGCTGTCCGCAGTCTCTGGTCATCTCCTGTACTGTCTGCAGTCCATTAGTTCAGAATTTTTTTTTCCTGTTTTCTGCCTCTAAAACCTGGGTGCGTCTTATGGTCAGGTGCGTCTTATGGAGCGAACAATATGGTATATTTCCTAGGGGAACTTAAATACTTTTGCAGGGAATGCTGCCACTTCAATGCTTCTCTTATAAGTACTTTTTAAGTTGTTTAAAGTAAATCCAAAGACGCTCAAACAGTGAACCTGCATACTAGATTGACTGTTACATACTTTGTTTGTTGCACAAATAGCCAAAAGGTTATCCTGCTGTAGACATGAGTTTCATAAATGTCATGTTTTGCAGTTTAATTCCACCACATGACATTTACTAAAGTCATGTTAAAGATGAATGTTACGTATATCAATGGCAGGCTTTATTTCCAAGGCATTTTCCAAACAGCACTGTGAGATCAGCGTTGAACCTGATTCTTAAGTTGACTGCTATTATATTTTTAGATTATTACCCTTGGATAAAAGATAGGCAAACTGAATAAATGTAAGTATAACTGAAAACAAAAAGCGTAAAATGGTGAAATCAGTATAAAGTGAAAAACAGTTTCTGTAAATGATAAAATAGGGTTCTTTTTAATGATAGTTTATTTCTATTAATTAAGCATTATCTTAAATTGATATATATATATATATATTTGCTACCTGCCATACTGCTGTGCATTAAATCTTGCCACAAGGGGGCACTAGTCTGTCAAAAAAGAACAGAAGACACTAATGTATCATACTTCAACCTCCTTCTTGTTAGTAGAGCGTCAGTAGGTTTGCCATTATTTAGTTTAGATGTTTAGTTGTTAAGCATATTAAAATTATTCTTTGCATTAACACAATGGAAACATATTATTTGTTTATATCCTTATGTCAGTGCAACATATTTTATAATGAAAGCAACTTAATAATACAAAATAAGTGTTTAAAGAACTGGAACTTTAGCAAAGATTTAAAGGGAATCTACAGTTTAGACACAATGGGATAGTCCAGAACAACAATACAGAAAGATTTTAAAGTCCAACTACAGTCAGATTTTTTTAGGTTTGTAGTGGAGAAGGGTTATAGCCTCTATCTAGCTTTTATGGCTATGTGCAACTTCACTAGAGGGATGACCCCTCAATATACACTATATTGCCAAAAGTATTGGGACACCCCCAAATCATTTGATTCAAGCATTCCAATCACCTCCATAGCCACAGGTGTTTAAAATCAAGCACCTAGGCATGCAGACTGCTTCTACAAACATTTGTGAAAGAATGTGTCGCTCTCAGGAGCTCAGTGAATTCAAGCGTGGTACCATGATAGGTTGCCACCTGTGCAATAAGTCCATCCATGAAATTACTTTGCTACTAAACATTCCACAGTCAACTGTTAGTGGTATTATAACAAAGTGGAAGCAACTGGGAACAACAACAACTCAGCCACAAAGTGGAAGGCCACGTAAAATGACAGCGTGGGGTCAGTGCATGCTGAAGTACACTGAGCAGAAGTCGGAAACTGTCTGCAGAGTCTATAGCTAAAGATCTCCAAACCTTGTGTGGCCTTCAGATTAGCACAACAACAGTGCATAGAGAGCTTCATGGAATTGGTTTCCATGGCAGAACAGCTGCATCCAAGTCTTACACCACCAAGTGCAATGCAAAGCGTCAGATACAGTGGTGTAAAGCACGTCAGCACTGGACTCTAGAGCAGTGGAAATGTGTTCTCTGGACTGATGAATCATGCTTTTCTGTCTGGCAATCCGATGGACATGTCTTGGTTTGGCGGTTGCCAGGAGAACGGTACTTGCCTGACTGCATTGTGCCAAGTGTAAACTTTGGTGGAGGGGGGGGGATTATGGTATGGGGTTGTTTTTCAGGGGTTGGGCTTGGCCCCTTAGTTCCAGTGAAGGGAACTCTTAAGGCATCAGCATACCAAGATATTTTGGACAATTTCACGCTCCCAACTTTGTGGGAACAGTTTGGGGATGACCCCTTCCTGTTCTAACATGACTGTGCACCAGTGCCTCCAAGCAAGGTCCATAAAGACATGAATGAGCTAGTCTGGGGTGGAGGAATTTGATTGGCCTGCACAGAGTCCTGACCTCAACACGATAGAACACCTTTGGGATGAATTAGAGTAGAGCCACTACAGTTACAGCGGAACTCCACCTGATAATGGAAGTTCTGCCTTATCTCCTCCTCACTCTCCTACTTTTGGAGATTTTTTTTTCTTAGGAAGCTGGTACATAGTTTTGACAGGTACCTGCTCCCACTATTGCCTAGGCCACATGTGTCAAACACAAGGGCCATAGGCCAAGTCCAGAC
Organism: Staurois parvus; assembly: GCF_062004578.1. Lineage (NCBI taxonomy): Eukaryota > Metazoa > Chordata > Amphibia > Anura > Ranidae > Staurois > Staurois parvus. The sequence goes on from NW_028317953.1 coordinate 5,024,583, forward strand.
CACCAGGCCTTTTTATGTGGCCCTCGAACCTCTACTACAGTTGCAACATCCCCCCCCCCCCATCTCCCACTCCACCTTTTCTCAGCAGTCGTGGCAGAGAGGAAGACGAAACTCCTCCTTCATATCCTCTGCTTCTCTGTGCAGCCATGGTAGCAAATGGCAGCAGAGAGCGGGACAAGACTCTTTCTACAGATCCTGGTCCTCTCAGTGCAGCTACAGCACCCCCTTGTCTCTGCTTTTTCTGTTCTCAGCATTCAGCAGACTCCAAATGTGGATTCTAGTCCTCCTTTGGTCCTCCTCCAGACCCTGCACTGTTTCCCAGATCTGCCCCCAGATTCTTCCTGGAAGCAATACAAGTTAAAGGGGGTGCAGGGTGATGTAAGGAAAGGTGGGGGACTCTTGACTTCTGATGGTGGAGGGACTCTTTATATCTGATGTAAGAGGAGTTGTGGTGCTTTGGACATCTAGTCTTACGGAAACAACTGCCCTTTTTTTTTTTGTATTAACAATTTATATTGATTTTCACATATATATATATATATATATATATATATATATACAATGAGTAACACAGGAGGAGAAAGACAGAGCACATCAACGACTTCCCTTTTGGGGGCAACCATAATGCTAATGTGGTCTGTGATGAAATTGAGTTTTTCACCCTGGCCTAGGTGATTTGAGCAGAAGTTTTTCCCCACCCTGAGGTCAGCACTGAGGTCAACACAGATAAGTGTCTTTTTGTTAAGAGTCAGCAAATAGACTATTTGTAGCTGCCAACTTTTAACTTTGGGTTTTTTTTAAACAGAATGAAGATCTTCTTTAAGATGTAAAAAAAAGTTTTAAACCTTCCCAAAAGGATAATTTAGGTTGGAGTTGAGTGTTAATAGAAGCAAGCCAGCTTACCACTGTAAAATAACAAATAAAAAAAAAGTAAAACAGCTTTTCTTGAACCAAAGATTTCAATCTGGTACCTTGTGTAAGAAGATTAATATATCAGAATCCAAAACCCTAGTGGGTGATGATTATAAAAAAATCCCTACTTGAAGGCAATATATCAAATAAATAAACACCCTCGTAACAAATTATATATAAAAGTAGGTAACCAGTCCATAATACAAATTCACCTGCCAATAATCTCTAAACACATAATACACAATGTCTAATAAAGTGAAAAAAGTAATGAAACACGGTCAGATAATGTTCATACAAAATGGCATGCATACCAGATGAGATAGGGGATAACGGTAGAAGCACAAAATACAGAAACATGAAATAGGCGGCAGCACAAGGAAGTCACCTTGCCACAATGCAGGTGGAGCTTCTGAAAATATAGACTGCACTTTTAAAGTGCATCTGTCATGAGAGAAATATGGGGGCTTTCATTGTTGACATTCTGAAAATGCAAGTTCCCTGACCTCCTGATCTATCCATGTACATGAAAGCAGAAGCTCTCCCACGGTCTCTCCCTCCTCATTGGCTGAGACGAAGGAACCATTGGCTCCAGCTGCTGTCAATCACAGCCAGTAAGGAAGTGGGGGGTGGGTCTGAGCCGTGCTCTGTGTGCTTCATAGACACACAGAGGTGGCTTGGGAGCAAGCAGGCATGAGCGCCCCCAGAGCAAGCAGCTTGCTCTGGGGGCACTCAGCAGAGGGAAGGGTCCTGGAGTGCAGGCAGAGGACCCAACATGAGGAGGATAAGGGCTGCTCTGTGCAAAACCATTCCACAGAGCAGGTAAGCATGACATGTTTGTTGTAGAAAAAAAAATCAAAACATTTATAGTCATTTTTTTATTTTATATTTTTTTTCATGTTTGGTAATGCATACTGTACAGCTCAAAGCATAACTAAACCCATCGATTTAAAGGTTTCTCAGAACACTTATATTCAAGGCATGCCATGAATGATAACTCTCACAGCCGCTTCTGCTCTCAACCAAACTATCAAACCATCAAAGGCAGCAACGTATTTGCCAAGGGCGGCAATTTTCAGGAGGACAGGACACGTGTCAGGGATGAGAACCTGCTGAGGCTCCACCATGAAATCTGAGGAGGCTGCGTGCTGCTGGAGGGTGTAAGCTTCCCGTTCAAGGAAGACGTTTAGCTTGGCTTCGGGATGGCCGGCTGCTTTCCCGGAGAGGTTAAGGTTAGTGCTTGACTAACCGTCAGGGATTCTGTCGCCATGCAGCCGTGCGATGGCGACAGATCCCCTCAGGCAGTGGCGGTGCGAGTGCGCATGCGTGGGAGCGTGCGGGCGCGCATGCGTATGAGCGTGCAAGTGCGCGCATGCGCAGTAGAGTACACGTCACTGCAAGGCGGCTATTTAAACCTGCAATACAGTGTAATCAATGCCTTCTGGTCTATAACATTCTGCACTCCATAACCTGATTCTGTTGCCTGTATCCTGATCTGACCTAAGAAAGAACTCTGCCTGCACTGACCCCAGCTTATCCCTGACTATCCGCGTGCCTGCTCCCTTGTACTTGATTTGCTTGTTTGATACTGTCCCGGCTTGTCTGACTCTGCTGCACCTACTTACCTGTATCTGCGCCTGGCTTGTATCCTGATTGCCACCATACTTACCTGCTGCTGCACCCACAATCCTGCACCTGGCCTGCATCCTGGTCACCGCCATACTTACCTGCTGCTGCACCCACGGTCTTGCACCCAGCCTGCATCCTGGTCACTGCCATACCTGCCTGCTGCCGCATCCACGCTCCTGTGTCCAGTCCCAGTCTGCATCCTGATTGCCGCCATACCTGCCTGCTGCTGCACCTATGTTCCTGCATCCACACCGGCCTGCATCCGGATCTCCTGGGTCTTCACCTACCTGCCACCAGCTCCAGACCTACCTGGGACTCGTGCCACTCCTGGCTCTGCACCCTCTGTTCCCACTATCAGGGGCTCCGAGTGGGAGTCATAAGAGGACGCCTCCTCTCCACGTCAGGCTCCCCAACAGGTATGTGACACTAACTCTCTCTCTCTGCTGGCAGTGCCAAGGGGGTTTGGTTGTCAGAGAGTGGCGGGTCTTGGAGCCCCAATTTTAGTGTTGCCCAGGGCAGCACAATAACTAAATACAGCTCTGATCAAATGACTGGTGTGGTAACCGATCACATGTGCAGCATCATGGAAACTGCAGATTCAAAGGCCAAGATGGCAGCTTCACTGGCTGTAAAGAATAAAAGGATTTAGTTCCTCTTTAAGGACCTATTTCCAATTATGCATGGGCCTTGATGTACAGTATGTTGCTTGATGTGTTGACATGCATTGTCGCACATGTGCCTATTCCTTTTCTATGCATCCATTATGAGCATTCATGGACTGAGTGGATGTGCATTGGTATCCCATTGGAAATGAATGTCTAACACACATTGATTCATATGACAACCTGCATGAAAAAGGTCAACTTTCCCAGCTGTCAGTGTTCCCGTCCCGGAAAGTAGCATGGTTTACTTTATAGATTTGTAAACAGTTCATAGAAACAAAAGGACATCAGCCTTTTCTTATTAGTAGGACAGACGGGCTTCAGGTGAAATCACACACTGCTGGCTGGAATATGCACATATAACAAAACTCCTATGGTAGCTGAAGATGGAAATCCAATGGAACCCAAATTAGATCATTATTGCCCAATCATGATGGAGTCACACTTGTAGAATATGTGGTGTAGATGTCATTGTTTACAGTTGGTATACAGTTGCATAATAATTTCTATACTCAGACAAGTTTGTTCCATTTGCTTTTTCTGTTTTCTTCTGTGTACCATAACAACCAATGACTTTGAAGCTGCTTGCATCCTAACAACCAAGGCTACTTTCAAGCAGCATATTAAAAAGTTGTAATTTAGAGATTTATTTACTAAAGCTGGAGAGTGCAAAATCATGCTCACTTCTGCATAGAAACCAATCAGCTTCCAGGTTTTCTTGCCAAAGCTTAATTGAACAAGCTGAGGTTAGAAGTTGATTGGTTTCTATGCAGCAAGAAGCCTGATTTTGCACTATCCAGCTTTGATAAATAAACCCCTTAGTGTCTGTAGCTGGAGATTCACCTTGGTGGATGGGGGAACATCCTATTTAGTTTGAGGATGGTGAACACCCAAAGTATTCATCAATCCTGGGTGGCTGTGAACACTAATCCTATCCCTACTAGGCATGCAACTACACAAACAAATCACCAGCTGAATTATTACATAGCAGACACGTTTGTTCTTAAATTGTTACTAAACCCAGGACCCTGCATTCACTCCATCTGATCTCACACAGTACACATAACATGGAAATGAAATTATTTTAGTGAATATAAACTGCTAAATACCTTTTCTCATCAGCAGTTAGAGCAGTCTTGTGACTTCTATCAGTGTTCAGCAGAGCACTGGTTAAATCTTGTAGGAAGAGTTTTCTCTAGGAGGATGCAGAACCCCTGACCTCTGTCTGGGCAGTGCTGATTGGCCCTGTGCTGATCACATGCACTTTCCCAAGGAGAAAAAAAACTAGAAAAACACACCAAACTGAGCATGTGCAGTGTCTCCACACGATATGTCTTATCAGTAGATAAGAGAGAGACACTGAAAGAAGGGGAGGATCAGAGAAGACAGGATCAAACAGCGTTTTTACACAGTGCAGAGGATTAACCCCTCAGTTTCCACTGTGAGTATAACAAGCATTCTTTAATGCATATACAGACTGATTTTACTGTTGTCAGTTTAGTAACACTTTAATTAAATGTAATACACTCATAATGTCAAGTGCCTCTGAAATCATCAGTCACTGATTGGAGAGATGTATACTTTAGCTTGGATCTCTAGTTAAAGATCTTAGCTTATTGAAACAGGGACAACCCAAATTTTACAATCCACTTAGAGTGACAGATCAACGAGGACCTTACACCTATGAATTGTCTCAAGGATGCAATGGAATAGCAGTCATCTTGCACCTGTTAGGCAGAACTCAGAAGTTTCATTTGATGAAGGACACTTGCAAATGGGGCTATTAACAATTACATGCAGGAGTCCCAGCAAGTTTCTGGCAATTATGTCTAGGTTCACATATGTGCGGGTGGTGTGGCTGTGGATTCACATGAAAATGCGTGCAGTCGCACCACCCACACAGAGGAATGTGGACCCAGGGGCTGGTGCCATTAGTTCTAATGGCACGCGCCACCCACAATGGAAAACGCAACCGCACTGGTTACCGAGGTTCCCGTGTGGGCTGCGTTTTCAGAAGAAGTGCAGGGACTTCTTCCCTGCGTGTCACGGGGTGCGAGAGTCCATTCAAATAAAATATATGTGAACCAGGGGTTACTGTGAGTGGCAGTTCCACTGAAAGCAATAAGAGGTTGACAACTTCTGCAGCTAATCGCAGCTGCTTGCATATAATTGCTCATGGAGCTATTACCTGAGAATGATTGATCCTGGGCCAATCCTTCACAGGTAATCATTCTATGCAGACTGTTTGCATCTAGGGCTGATCATTCGCAGGTAATCACTCCATGAGCGATTATATGCAAATGGCCGTGACTAACTGCAGGAGCTGTCAGCCTCTCATTGCTTTCAATGGGGCTGCTGCCGACAGCTAATTGCTGAGAACCCCTGTAGGGTCTGCTACATGTATTCGCAAAAATGAATCGGGCCTAAAGGAACAAGGGCTGTTTACTTAGCAAAGCTATTATTTACTAAGATAAGTAGACATTCACTTTGCTAGGTAAACACCCTCTACGTAATGAATAAATCACCCCCCAGTATATTCAGGAATTAGAATATTGGTGAGCACTGATATTTCTGGCTATACTGTGGGGAAGCAAGGAAAAGTAAATTATGTGTGAGCTATAGTCTACTGGTCCGATGATAAAAAAAATTGTTCCAGTAAATTTTATTCCATCAGGTTTCAAAAATAAAGCAATTCCTTGTCAAATTACATCAGGTGGTGCTAGTTAATAAAATGTATAAATCCATTGTACGATTTTATGAGTTTTTCATTTAATAGTGCCAATAAAATGCTTGTATAACAGCACATTTAAAAATAGATTAATCATACATATGTCATAATTGATAGGTTACACACCTGTTCTAATAAACAGAAATCCTTCCATGTGCACAGTGATTTACTGGGAATAGTTTGCATTAAAAGCCATGTTGTGCTATAAATAACGTTACCTGGCATAGAGAGGGACCTAGAGAGAGTGCCAGATGATCTAAATGACAGCAGTGAGCTATCCATAAGAGGCATGGGGAGGTAAACTGAGAGTCCCAGCAGGGAGATTATAGTGTTGTCTTTACAGCATGCGCCAAGACCACAAGCACTGACTTCTATGCCAGCCTTGTTTACTGTAAGAACTCCTAATTTAATTTAGCTATATTGTGCTATGCGTCTACACTGAACAAAGAATGGCTTTGTGTTTGCTCACTCAAGCCTTAATATCAAATATTTGTTACTACTGAATGGTGACAAGTTATTATGCATAAGGATTTTTTTTATTTTTTATTTTTGCAATTTATGACTGCATGGTATTGTATTAAAAGTTTGTCAAGCAAAACACAGGCAAAATCTTCATTTGAGGTAAACTGGAAGGAATTTATTTACAGAATATTCTTGTATACAAGACATCGCCAGCTTCGCATATTTGACTCTGTGCCCTGATCTCCCACTGTTCCTGTGCTAGGAGGAGATTGCCATACTTTCTACTTCTACTTTTTGCCTCTGCACTGTAATCACTTTAACTCAAACCAATGATGTTGTTATGATGCCATAACAGTAAAAGGATGGCTTATAAACTACAGGCAAGTGGAGCTCTGGGACTAGGATAGCTACTTGCATTCTTATCCCTTTAAAACCGCACATATACAGGTTACACATGCTCTGTTACTAATTAAATATGGGTAAAGCACTGCTGAATTTAAGGGGCATGGCAACCAGGGGCGGACTGACCATTTGGAAACTCTGGCACTGCCCAAGGGCCCGGGGTCAGTAGGGGGCCCCATGAGATGCCCCTGGTACCTTTTTCATAGGCTTTTTTGAGTTTGGGCAAGGACACAGGGGCCCCACGATCCCCTATTGACCGGGGGCCCCATGAGTTGTCAGTCCACCCCTGATGGCAACCATGCACCAAAGACCAGATAGCAAAGAGACCACTCTACTGCTTTCTGCTTCCCCATTGGCATGTAAGATACTACCTTTGTGGCCTGGAAGGCAGTAAAATCGAAGGAGCAGGTGAGTAGTTACTATAATGATCCTGTTGCTAATGCAGGCCATACATGGGTCGAATTCGAAATTAATTTCCTGTAGAAAAACAGAAATGTTGTGCGTTTTATAATCCAATGGTGCCACCATTCAGTTCGAAATTCGACCAACCAAGCCTTTCATTTCACTTCATGTTGCCACAGAAAAGAATTTTCGTGGCCAAGAATTTTCTTTTCTTTCCAGGTCACAGCTCATGCTCATTTCTTTTTCGATTCCATTTCTCGCACGATTCTCCCACCATTGATTAGAAATTTGTTCATTTTTCAAAACATTTCCAACATGCCTGCTCGCACAGATCAATGGTCACTCAAAAATTGGCCATTTCTGTGGCCCATTAAAGGAGAGAAATTTGTACAAAAATTCTTTGAAAAGATTTTCGAAATAAAATTATTTCGGAATTCAAGCCGCGTATGGCCGGCTTTAATTAGCTACAGAACCTGTGTAAGGTCTCTTTTACATGGGCGTTCCTTATGTCTGTTTTTCATCTGTCCGTTTATGGATGAAAAACGGACACCCATGTATTTCTATGGACTAGCGGATGTAAATGGATGATCATCTGTTTAATATCTGTATCTGTTAACATCTGTTTTTTTGAACAGAAGAAAACCTTACTTTTCTTCTGAAAAAAAAATGGAATGGACGAAAAACAGATGTAAACGCATGTAAACGGATGAAAAACAGATGTAGATGAATGAAAACGGATGTAAACTGATGAAAACCAGATGTAAAGTGATGAAAAAAAGAACGCCCGTGTGAAAGGACCAAGTTCAGGTTCACACCTATGCATTTTCCATTGCGTTTTGCAGAAACGTTCAGCAGTCCAGGTTCACATCTCCGCGTTTTCACCTGGTGCGTTTTTTGGAAAGGGTCAGGGACTTTTTTAAATGCAAAACATTATGTTTTTTGTTCTATAGACTTCAATATAGATGCTGCAGAAAAGCATGTTGTGCATTTTTGATGCGTATTTGATACGTTTTTGATGTGTTTTGCATTTTAATCTTCTCAGCAACAAGTTAAAAAAAAATGCATAACACATAAAAAACACATTTTCAAAAACGCACGTCATAAAGTACTGCCGAAACGGATCAAACACAAACTGCTTAGGTGTGAACCTAGATTAATTCACATATCAAAAAAACCCCAGAAAATCTTTGATAACGCCCTGTGGGTGGGGCGAAACGCGTTGACGCACTTCCGGTTGCCTGGTCCGTCCAGTCTGTAGCTGAGGTCTGCCATCCTGCTGCACACTAAACTGTGGGGTCCTTGTATAATCGGTGTACATGAAAAGTGGATCATTCTTGAAGAGAATCGCTGTTGTTTTGAATAAAAAGTGGGCTATACCCCGCAAAAGAATGTGAGTGGTCTGGAGAGATTAATTTGAGGAGAAGTTACTGCGGTATCACGCTATGGTCTTTTCTTCTTCCTGATTTTCCTTTGGGGGATTCGGTGTGAGGAGTAAGCAGAAGAGGTACCTAGACATAAGAGGAAACAGCACTTGGAGGTCTCAGACAAAGTAAAGGGGGTCCAGGAGCCCTTAACAATCCTGAAAGGCGTGTGACTCACCATTATCTGGTGAGTGCGGTTAATGTTGATTTCTGCACTGGTGGATGGTGAAGGGATCAGTAACACGGAAGAATCAAATGGAAAATATATTATAATTTAATTTGATTTAATTTTGTCACGGGACTGTAATTATATATATATATATATATATATATTTTCTGGGGTTTTTTTGATTTTTTTGATTTTTTGTCACTTTGCTTTTTTGTCACTGGACTTATAATTTTAAATTTTTTATATATCAATATATTTTATATATAATTTACTTTATTAGCACATTAATGTTTTTTTAAACTGAGTAATGTAATTGATCATGTGGGTTTGCGCTGGTTTTCATTGTTAAAAGTTTTTGGTCCTTTGTACCTGTGCACAGCAGCATCTCACGGGGATTTGTATGGTAAATAGGAAGTCCTGAGCGCTGAGGTTTTGTTTTTTTACATTTTTTATTTAATTCACATATGTTTGATTTTAAAGAGATGAGGCAACCCCATCTGAGTAGGGTTATGACCTAGTTTCTGGTCCTGCCTGGTCTACGATGTACATGGTTTAAAGCTCCTCTCCAGTTCATAAAAAAATACTTTAACATACTATGGGGTTGATTTACTAAAACTGGAGAGTGCAAAATCTGATTCAGCTGTGCATGGTAGCCAATCAGCTTCTAACTTCGGCCTGTTCAATTAAGCTTTAACAAAAAAATACGGAAACTGATTGGTTTATATGCAGAGCTGCACCAGATTTTGTGCACTCCCCATTTAGTAAAACTCCCCCTAACCCTCCGTTCATATCAAGCCTGACTTTGAAATTGTGCGATTTGCACAGACCCACAGACTTCAGGTGCGATTTGCAAGACATCTGATACAGATGTCTATGCAAATCGCACCAAAAGTAGTGCATGTACTACTTTTGAAATCGGTGTGGCTCCGACCAAGTCAGAACCGCACAGATATGACCGCTGCAATTGCAGACAATAGGGTGTGACTTGGCATGCAATTTGCAAGTCGCAGGGCATGCCAATTCGCATCCAGTGTGAACCAGGGCTTAGTGTTTTCCCCACACAATACTAAAATATTGTAGTCACAATTGTGTCCCAATTATGGTTTAAACATCCCCCAAGAAAATGCTGGAATGATACCTCCACATCTTCCCACATATTACATACCAAGCAGTTGTTTAAATGCCTTCTGTTCTTGCCTAGGTCTCATTCGCTTTAATCTTTTAGGCTCAGAATATTTTCAAAGTTGTGTAACTTGAGTAAATACCTAAAGAAAGCAAAAAGTGCAGCTCCATCAAATTAATAATATATAAACAAACGTGATCCAGGAAAATTATCCACAATATAAAACAAGGGCAAAAAGTCCACATAAAATATAACAGATTTCAAGTCCCAGTGAAAATCTGGAAGAAATCAATCCAACACCTAAGCAACTGTGATTGCTTTGTGTATAGTGTGTTCAGAGGTCCACCACCACCTCCCTATGAGATTAAAACTCATCGGAACTGCTGGCTGCCAATACAACAGCATGAACGTCCACGTGTCATATCCAAAGCCACCAGTATATAGACGATGCTGCCCAATACCTGCATCCACATGCTCCTCTCATTAGGAACAAGGCTGCAATAAATAAAGCTCCACAGGTGCAAATAAATCTCCAATACTGTAGTATTTGTTAAAATGCAGCATAAAAACACTCCAAGAGGACAAACAATATATATTGCTTACATATGTAGCCCTTGCGGACCTGGGATCATGCAGCGGCGTGACATCAGCACTAGACACTCCTCCCTATGGATCACAGTTGCTTAGGTGGTGGATTGATTTCTTCAAGATTTTCAATGGGACGTTTGGATTTTTTATATATATATTTATATAGGTTTGTTAAATTATCTCTTGGTGAGAGCTGCCACATACCAGTAGACACAGCACAGATATATCTTTTGATTTTATTTTGAGTAAATTCCTGTTGACCTTGCCAGAAATGCTTGTCACTTCTTGTGTACTGGCTTGCTGTAAGATGTGAATGTTTGGAAGTTTGCCCAACCTAGGTGGACTTGTGGGCAGCTGTTCATATCAGACATGAGTGAGGGCATGAAAGCTAAAGCTATCTTCCAGGAACCTTAGAGATTTCCCACTGCACCCTTATAAGATCTTAAGTAAGTCCTTACCAGGAGTGGACTGACAACTCATGGGGTCCCCGGGCAATAGGGGATCATGGGGCCCGTGTCCTTGCCCAAACTCAAAAAAGCCTATGAAAAAGATACCAGGGGCATCTCATGGGGCCTCGAGTTTCCCTTACAGAGTACTGAATGATGTCATCAGCAAATCATCAGATCTTGATGTGAGGTGAGGCAACAAGATCAGTTGGCTAGAGTACAGCTAATGGTCACTACTTTTCAGTACAAAAAGCAGAACTGTGTATGGTGACATAACAACAGACTTAAGTTTATTGAATGGCTAATAATCCATATTGGTTGGGGTCCGAAATATCAGTATTTTTTCCACCAGAATTGAGCTTTAACGGGCGCATGGCTGGGATATAAGTGTGAGTAGATGGCTCAGCAGGTGCTCTTACTCCCCAATATACATTATCCTGAGGAATTGGCTGTTATACCCGCCATCCTGCATAGCAAATCTGTGCCTCCAGGTCAGGGGGTCAGCCTTTGATTCATCCATGCTGGTCAAGGGTCACTTGGGCAAGAAACAAACTCCTCCCAAGCCCAAGAGCTCCCAGCCGGGGACATGTGCAGCAGTCATCTTGCCGTCCTTCCGATGCTCTACCTCCATAGTGGATGTACAGACCAATCTGTGGAAGATCCTCATCATGGATCCTGAGTCAGAAGGTGAACTGCAACCTGCAGACTCTGTTGCTTAGGAGACAGACTCCTCCATCATGGCCATTCTTGCAGCAACTGAGGCTAGCAAAGCCTCCCTCATGGATAGCATTGACACGCTGGCTTTGGAGTGTGGTCTGATCTGGACAAATTCCAGGGCCACCACTGCCTCCAACACTCTCACCCCCTCCCAGCTCCAGCTCACTATTAAGATCCCGATGGCCCATTCTGCTGAAAACAGGCTCTGGCGCAAAAATGTGCGCATTGTGAGACTTGTGTAGGGGGCTGAGGGCTCTCACCCTGCCATCTTTGCAGAATCCGTCTTCAAGCAGTTGCTGAATCTGATGCAGGTTTCTCTGGTGTATCTGGTTGAGCAGGCTCATATTGATGCCAACGGGGCCTAGACTTACTGGGTCCCCTCTTAGACCATTCTTTGTTACTGTTTTTTATCTTGCCTTTTTGTTTCTTTTTGGATTACCCAGTCTGGTTCGCAGGCTTCTATATCAGGAGTTTTATACTGTATATGCACTATTGTAATCTTACTTCGTGTATGGTATGCTCAGCATCCATAAGTGGCTATGTATGGCTCTCTGCTCCTTCTCAAGGGTTACATTACCCTGTGGCTACTAAACTTAAAATTGTCCCCTGGAAGGACAGAGGTTTAAATTCAAAATTTAAGCATTCCCTGGTACTTCTATTTCTCAAGTCCCTTCAGCCACAGGTTGTTTTTCTTCAAGAAAATCATCTCCTAGGCAACAAAATCCTTTCCTTAAAATCTCACTGGATTCAGCCAGCAATACATGCCACTTACAGTATTCCTCTTATGCTCGGGGGGTAACAATATTGTTGCTAAGAATTTTCCTTGTTTAATCCATCAGCAGTCTGGGGCATGAACGAACGGTAAGGGCGTTTGGCGGGCTGGTCGCCGGCCGCACCCCACAATTCATTGAGCCCTAACAGTGCATTGTGCATTGTGATTGGCCAAAGCAATGCACCTGTTATGGACCAACCGGCGGTAGCCTCTAGCGATCCACAGACCAGAATTCCCCAGGGTGCAGAATCTAAGCCCCGACCTGCTTGCTCACCAGGGCCCCTGATGGTGGGGATGGACTTGGAGCAGGCCGAAACCAGGTCGCGGCCCCTGGGTGCAACCAGCTGTGGTAGAAGTACCTGTCGGTGGTATGCAGCAGGTAAGAGCCTGATGTGAGGAGGCAGAAAGAGCAAAGTCAGACAGGTGGAGGCAGGACGGTACAAGCGGCAAGCAGAAGAATAAACGGGTCACGAGCCAGGTTCGGTAACAGGAGATCAAACGTACAGGATTAGACAGGAGAATGGATAGACAAGCCAGGGATCAGAACAGGAGACAGTCAGCGAATCAAGGTCAGGCAGGGTCAGCAACAAGGCAATCTTTCAGGAACTCAGAATATAGGAAAAGACCATATGGCAACTAAAGCCCAGTCAGAGCCTGTTTAAATAGGGCGCCCTGCACTCCCATTGGTGCCAGGCACGCGTCCGCGATCGCGAGTGTGCATGCACGAGCACTGTTGCTGCCGCGGGCACCCAGGTCCTAGTGCCCGCACGCTAGTGTGCCCCGGGATACCGCGCATGCGCAGACTCGTGCGCCGCGGTACGGCCCGGGATCCCTGACAGCAGTCAGGTGCAATGCTTTGGCCAATCACAGCACAGGATGATGTCATAAGGGGGCGGGGTGACTTGAGTCTTTTTGGGTACATATTGAAGGGTCCTCTACTGTTCAGGTATTTCAAGGCATCCACCAGAGGGACATATACATCTGCTACTAAGGCTGCCAGAGTTAAAACCAATCCTTCAACATCATTGCTACATTACCAAAAATGCACCCACTATTCCTTGCAGAGGAAGGGTGAGAATCTCTTTGAGAAAGAGGGAAAGAATGGCAAGCTTCTAGCACTGCTCAGTTCATCTGAGAGGCCCCAAACCATTATCCCCTGTATTTATTCCTCATCTGGTAGTCTACTGACTTCCAGGGAAGAGGCATTTGTTTCCCTTTATACTGATTTGTATTCCCCCCTACACCTCTATGAGGTGGATGGCCTAGTTTCCCTCCTTGACCCTTTACCTATACCTACCCTGTCAGAAGAGGCTGAGCTCTTCTAGATGCCCCTTTAAGGAGGAGGAAATCACTACTGCTATTAACTCCTTCCTGATTTGCAAGGCACCTGGGCATGATGGGCTGCCTGTTGAATCGTACAAACATTATACTGATTTTTTATCTATGTCTATATGCAGATTGTCTGGAGCAAGGGGTTCTTCCCTCCTCCTTTTATGAGACTCATGTGGTCTTGTTATCTAAACCACAACCCTTTCAGTGTACCTCCTATAGACTCATGGCCCTCTTGAATATGGATTTTAAAAACGTTATGAAAATGTTAGCTACTAGGCTTAGGTTCATTCTCCACCTGGTTATCTCATCGGACCATATAGGTTTTATGCCGAACAAGGCCACGGCTATTAACCTTAGACCTGCAAATGGCCTTTTGACTTCAGACCTATATGAAAACAGTTGTGGACAGGATAGGCTTGGGCCCTGTTTTTCTACTTGGGGTGGAGCTGTTATATCAATGCCCCTTGGCTGCTATCAAGCTAAACTGTGAGGTGACATACTTCTCATGACACAGTCTATGGATTGTCCCTTCCAAAGGGTAGACAAAGTTAATTATCTTGACCTTACTATTTTCAATACAGTTTCAGATTTTGTTTTCCTTAATATCTCTCCTCTCCTTGTGACACTCAAGAATAGGTTGCATACCTGGAAGAACCTTCCTAATTGGCAACATCAATCTTCTTAAAGCTTTATTAAACCCAGAACCCTGCATTCAATATATCTTGTCTCCCACAGTACACAAAGCATGGAAGTACAATAATTTTAAGAAACATAAACTGCTAAATACCTTTTCTCATCAGCAGTTAGAGCAGTCTTGTGACTTCTATCAGTGTCCAGCAGAGCACATGTTTTCTGGACAGTGCTGATTGGCCCTGTGCTAATCACATGACCCTCCCAAGAAAAAAAAAAAAAAAGCCTCTCTAGCCATACACACCAAACTGAGCATGTGCAGTGCGACTACACACAATATATTCTTATCAGGAGATCAGAGGGGGACACTGGAAGAAGGGGAGGATCAGAGAAGTCAGGATCAAACAGCAATTTTACACAATGCAGAGGATTATCCCCTTAGATTCTACAGGGGGTATAACAAGCTTTACTGCATATACAGATTGATTTTACTGTTTGGGTTTAGTAATACTTTAAGATGAATTTCCGCCCCCTCTTCTTGTACATTTTCTATAATTTGCCGATATGGATTCCCAAAACCATATTTAAGAGTATTTATCATCTTATCTCAGCCTTCCTCTGGCAGGGGAGTAATCCCAGGATTACAATAGCAGTGTTGCAGCAACCATGCCAAGAGGGAGGATTGGTTGTGCTTAATTTTTACAGATATTTTCTTGCTGGTCAGTTGGTTTTTTGCTCAGCAATGGTTAACCACTCTCTTAAACGATGTTGCAATGTCTTCAGAAGCAGCCTCAGTTGGCTCCTTATGAAGCTCCATTCCATCTGGTGTATTGGGGGGGGGGGTAAATCTCTGTATCCACTCACAGATTCTAAGCACTCCACCATAAGAGCCTGGGAGGCAACACGGAGAGCGAGACTAATGACCCTCCTCCCACATTGCCTCACAAGCCACTGTGGAAGAACCACAGCTTCCACATTTCTATACCTACCCTGACCCTGTTATCTGGACAATGTTTGGTATTAAGAAACCCTGTGATGTTGTCTGCAATGGTGTGCTGTTGCAGTTTGATGGCTTAAAATCCTTGTATCTTCTACTAAACTCTCACCTATTCCGCTTCTTGCAGTTTAGGCATGCATTCCAAGCACAGCTTGGCGCCACTAGACCTTTTCTCCAAGTTAGCGATCTTGAGTCGTTATGATGATACTCTCTCTAAGCCACTGCCTATTTTATATAAGTAACTGTGGAAACTGGCAAATTTCTCATGCCCGGTAGGAATGCTTAGATAGCTGATGTTCCTAGATTTGATAATGATGATAGGGATGATATGTAAGAGGCTTCTTTTACCAGGTTGGTGTTAGCTAGGGATAGTCTTATACACTACAAGTTCTTATGCAGAAGTTTTCTGACCTCAGCTAGGCTAGCCAGAGTATATAGCACTCAATCCTCTACCTGTTGGAGCTGCTTCTCTCCCAACACTAACTTTATTCATATCTTTTGGGAGTGCTCAGCCATTCAACAGTACTGGCTGGAGATTACAAAGTGTATCTAAATGGTCACTATTTTAGTCATAAGCACCACCATAGAGATGAGTCTGGTAGATTTTCTTCCCCCCTCAAAAGTTATCCACACCCTACTTACACTATTAATTTTTTACGCTAGGAAGATTATTATCCTTTTGTGGAAAAACCTGCTGCAACGACCCTGCCGGCTTGGAAAGCCTTCATACATAAAGCCTTGCCTTTTCATAAAGCTACATCCGCTAACAGAGGGTGCCTGCTAAGTTTGATAAGGTCTGGGGAGGTTGGGTTAACTCCACATCTACTGTGCCTGATTACTCAAATATATTTGGCTAATGTATAGTATGTCCCATAGTTTTTGGTGTATTTACTATGTGCTCTCCTTTAACCACCATTTTGGTTACCCTTTGACAGTCCCCCATGTCATTTCAGTTAGCTATGGACATCCCTGATCTTGTCTGTGCATTTCTTCTTGGTACGCTATAGAAGCTTGCATGACCCATACATGACTATTTTACACTTCCTGTATAATTGTGATTTTCAATTTATTCAATATTCAATTTATCTCTGGCATATACCTGGATTTGCTTTAATAGCCAGAGGTGCTGTGGCTCTGTTCTGTTTTACATTCTTTTGTCTTTTTTTTTTTTTTGTCTGTTTGTTCTATGTTGTTTATTGTCTTGTATGACGTGACTTTTACATCTGAAAATCAATAAAAAAAAGAAATGAGCTTTAACTTTCTAATATATATGCAAAAGTTTTCCTCCAAATAACAGTTTTCTTCCACAGTCAGTCGAAACATAATGGCAAATTACCTGAACATGGGTGGGTGCTTTTGACTGTTAAAGGGACATTAGTACATATTGTAAGCTCAATTGGAATTAATCATACAAACACCATGATAAGGCATGATATACCTACTGTTTATTTAATTAGACCCTCAAAGATTACAGAAACATACACTGTAATAACAAGCCAATAAAAGTTACATCAACACTATTCTTCTTTTCTAAAGATGACATGCATGCTGGTTCTATTTACTAGGTTTACTCTACACTTGGCCAAGTTATCAATAAACATTCAATGCAGGTAAAAACAGAATACCAAATATATAAGCTAGTATATGATAAAACAGTATGAACCCTTCTTCTACTATCGTTGATGTCTGAAATCTGCTTGCATTACTTCCCAGCATGAGGGAGTTAATGCTTGTTGAGTAGACTTGCAGACCCACACAATAATAACATCATGCAGGACTTAAAAGTCAACCTAAGAATTAACTACAGAGGCATGCTGAGCTGTAATAGAAGCTTACAATTCTAGAGCCTGCAGACACAATAAAAAGAGATTACAATCTGATATTAGAGCAAGGTATACCTGTGATAGATCTGATGCAATCACTTTATGTTTGAATATAAAACAGTTTATCTGTTTAGAAATATGAATTATAAAACATGTTTTCTATAGATGACATGCCTTATTGTCATATATATGTATATAGACAACATTTATACTTTTCTTTCAGCTCTTGATACTTCTTTCTACTTCAGGGAGATATGCATCTCAATGAAAAAGAAGTCAAGATTTGCAGATAGTAGGTGGGATCTTGTTGAAAATACAGCTATTGTTAGGAAGATCAATATTTAGTTACGTTTTATTACTAGAGGATATGTTTTCCCAGTCAATACACTTCTTATATCCCTTAGTATGGTGGCTAAATGGTTAGCACTTCTGCCTGGCAGTACTAGGGTCATTGGTTCTAATCCCAACCATGGCACCACCTGCCTGGAGTTTGCATGTTCTTCCTGTGCCTGCATGGGTTTCCTCCGGGTACTCCAGTTTCCTCCAAGAAACCAAAGACATGCTGGTAGGTTAATTGGCTCCTGTCTAAATTGGCCCTAGTATATGTACATATGAATGTGAGTTAGGGACCTTAGATTGTACACCTATTGAGGGTTAGGGACTGATGAGAATGTACAATATACAGTATGTGTAAAGCATTGCATAAATTGACAGTGCTATATAAGTACCTATAATAAATAAATTAAAATTAAATATCTCTAGGCTATATGTACCACTCTCAATAATGACTGTCTTTCACCCCATTCACTCATACTTTTCTCCATTTTCCTCTTCTCTAGCACACAGCTAATCCACTCTTTCAAAGGCCCATTACTACAAGAAACTGAATGTTCCAGGAGTCATTCTTAGGTGCTCGATAGATGTGTCAGATCCCTATATACAGCCAGTTGGATACAAATACAACGAAGAACCAGATGCTGTAAAGAGTTTCAGATCAACTTAAATAAATATATTTTTATTTATTTATATGTTTCTCACACATTTTAACCAGTACTTGCAAAGAACACATACTGTAAGAGTTTGTGTATTAGGGATGAGATTTGGGTCTAACACAGGTGTGAGGCAAACCTTCCATGTTCAGATCATAGATCACCTTAGTAACCAAAATGCACTGCCTGGCCTTTAAACTAAGATCAGCTGACCTAGAGGCACCAATTAGGGGGTTTGAATAAGCCCGCCCCATCACTATAAAGTGGTGGGTTCCCAGCCGCCATATTACAATGTGCTTTAGCTGTTATAGAGAAAACATAATAAGTGCTGCTAATAAAGTGATTGGGGAAAGATTAGTGCAGGACATGTAGACACTGGCAGCTTTCTCTCTCATCAGCCCCTGCTAAATGTTAGGTAGGTAGCAAAGTGTTGAGCATTTAGAAGAATTTGGAGATGGGGCATTATGTGCTTCTAAATTTTTTCATCAATTTGTCACATCTTAATATGGCTGATGTCCTGCGTGCTCTTTATAGCCTGTCTATGACATGAACTACAGAGATAACAGGCTTCATATGTTTTTTTCACAGGGTATATTTCCTATTTGTTGCTTAATGCTGCTTTTTCTTCACAGCACTTTACTGCATCCTCTGAGAAAACCTCAAAAACACAACCAAAGTTTCCCTGGCATGTCTACAATTATTAAAATTCAGCTTCTTGGTCACACATCTTCCCTCCTGAAGACCCTCTCTGACAAGATGCATGCAGCAGAACAGGCTAGTACCTCGATTGCCTATTGGGCCACCCCCAACCAGAAGCACATCATTGATATCCAGTACATTTTGGTTTAGATCACTTCTAAGCATTTTGGTTGTAGCCTTGCAAGTTCCTTCCCATGGCTATTTGACCAGTGCAGGACAATCTCACAGTAGAAAAATAAAAATAAATGTAAACTGTACATAATGTTTATAAAAACATGACGAGTAGGAAAATGACTGGGTCTGAACCAATGTATGGCTCTCAGCACAGATCAGGTTTCTTTCCTATCTATCTGGTTTCACTCCCTGGTTTAGACTAGGGATGAGCGAATGTGTCTGGGTTCAGTCTGAAAATGAAAACTTAAAACCATATCCCATGGAAGTCTTTGGGTGGGGGAATCTTTAAAAAAAAATTCTGACTAATAGGCTAATAGGCCTATGGCTAATAGGCAAGTGTTTGTCAAAAACAGATATATGGACACTGCCAAAGGGCACATATACCAATGTCAAAAAATAGAAAAAAAACTGTAAAGCAGGGAGAGAGTCCTCCTTTTAATGTGACTTTGAGGGTGACATAAGAAAAAAAAATGATCCTTTAAATAACATGCTTGGGAGATACTTTTAAGCTGTACATGGTGTTATAGAAAGGTAGGATTCTCACAGACAGTGTCGGCAACACTGTATTTTGGCATCACATTTTTTAAAATTTTAATTAACAAGAAATATACACTCACCTGCCACTTTATTAGGTACACCTGTTCAATTGCTTCGTATCACAAATTGCTAATCAGCCAATCACATTGTACCAACTAAATGCATTTAGGTATGTAGATGAGGTGAAGACGACTTGCTGAAGTTCAAACCAAGCATCAGAATTGGGAAGAAAGGGAATTTAAGTGACTTTGAATGTGCCATGGTTGTTGGTGCCAGACGGGCTGGTCTGAATATTTCAAAAGCTGCTGATCTACTGGGATTTTCATGCACAACCATTTCTAGGGTTTACAGAGAATGGTACGAAAAAGAGAAAATATCCAGTGAGCGGCAGTTGTGTGGATGAAAATGCCTTGTTTATGTCAGAGGTCAGAGGAGAATGGGAAGACTGGTTGCTGCGACATTCAGATGGTAGGGTCAGAATTTGGCGTAAACAACATGAAAGCATGGACCATCCTGCCTTGTATCAATGGTTCAGGCTGATGGTGGTCGTAGAGTAGTGTGGGGGATATTTTCTTGGCACTAGCAAGGTATACCTAATAAAGTGGCCGGAGAGTGTATGCTCCTTTACAAGCAAGACATAGATTATGAGCAGATCAAGGTAGGGTTTTAAATACAATTCTGACCATTAATGTTGATAGAAGGATATTAGATGGGAACTTCTACAAAAGATCCCTATGTCTTCTCATTGCAGTTCCAAAAACATTTGCCGAATGTGTTTTTTGTTTTTTAATGAAGGGGAAGAAAGTATATTATTAGGGTCTCTTTTTTTTGTGAGTGTCTGTTGGAGCAAGAAAAGAAAGGAGAAGAGGTATAACAGTAACAGTAGTAGAAATTAAAGCCAGACCTGTAAAGGATAGACCAAATTTGAATAGTGTAGCTAAACAGGAGAACGAATTAAGTAAAAGGGGCTGGGTTAAAATGAGGAGATGGCATCCAGGGAGTAGCACTACAGTAGGGAGGAGGGAGGAGAAAGAAGGTGGGACCAGAAGAGAAGGAGATCTATGAGGGAAGTTGCATTTTTTCTCCCTCCACTGATAAAATAGGAGAGGATACATGCCCTTCAGAGATTTCACCAAAGTCGAAAATGAAGGTACCAGGAGGTTGTAAAAGGGAATGTCTGTGTTCTTTAAAAAAAAGCTTTTGTAGGTGCTGCGGGAATTGAAAATGATTCCTATAGACCAAATGCATCTGAAGTGGTCTTGTGTATCATTCAATATCGCTCTTGTTTACTTCATCTGTGCTATTTCGTTAAACCCCTGTAACCATTCAGAAATGGTGAGGAGGAATTGCAACTTCCAGTGGTGGCAGACAAACATGATGATTGACTTTATGTATAATTCTAGGGGTCAGAGGTATTTTATAGTAAGTAGGTGCTGGGATCTAAAGAAAAGGCCTGTCCCACAATCTGTTGAGAGTGTGTATTTCATTTTAAAAAGGAGTTATGTATAGGAAATACTGTAAGCTTCTGCGGTGTCATCACAAAAGGAGTTTGTAAGTGGACTCTTGTATGGAGGTGTTTATGGAGCATTTGTGTTTTAGGATGTAAATCATGGGCCATTGCTTCTCATAAAAGTTGGTATTAAGACTGCTTTCCCAGAGAAATTGTAAAGAGGGAGGGTTATTAGAAGAAGAGTGTAAGAGGAATTAGTATTAAAATTGTGTTTTTTTTGGTGAGCTGCACTTGCAAAGCTGTTTGAACAGAGTAATCGATATTTTACATTTTACATTAGTGCTTGGATCAAATGCAGTATCACCCCAATCTGATTCACTGCAACTTAAATAAGGCTTACTTTAGATTTGGTTTCGCTGACCCACAATTTTTATTCAACAGGCCTGAGTTGAGCAGTGGAAGTAGGAGCACATCTAAAACAATAGGAAAAATAAAGCTAAGCTTCTCACAACAATTTATTAGTGTAGTTTGTGAGCCTCTTTTTCACAGTGTATGGAGCATTGTCTGTCAGATTCAATAAAATGTGAAAAAGATAGTACACAAACCTACATTTCCTAAACCTCCTCCCATCCCCATAACCACAATTCCGAACAATATACAAGCCTTTAGCAAACAAATAGAAAGAGTCAGCCATATGGGATATGGGTACCAAATGCATGAAGAAAGATACTGTATGACTATGCACAACAGAGCTCTGAGGGAGCAGCAGCTCAATGAGACAAGTTGGCAGCAAAAGGCACACTCTTCTTTTTCTCATCAAGAGTACATAGCAGCCACTCTTTTAGAGCACTACTAATAAGCTTTTTTTCTATCTCCTCCTCTTCAGGGACACATAGCAGCTTTTTATCATGGGCCTGCTAATGCTCGTTATTCATTCTCAAAGCATAGCATTTTTTTTTATTGGCCTAGTTATTTGTGCTGCAACCCCTCTCATATAGTTCAGCAAAAAGTTCCTGGTTATTTTCTCCTTCTCAAGAGAGCAAAGCAGTAATTTTTTACCTTCTAATGGACCTTTTTACCACCTCCTTCTCCTCCAGGGTGCATATCCATATGCCATTTTTGGGGCCTGCTAATGTGCCCTTTTCCTTCTTCTCCCCCTCTTCCTCAGCACATCAGCCAACTTCTTTTGGATTGCTAATGTTTGTGGCTTGTTCTACACTACAAGTAGGAAAGCATCCAGCTGCTTTAATTTTTCCTCAAATTTCAAATGCCAGTGCTGTTATTTTGCACAGAAGGCCATCCCTCTCTTACATATGGAATGAACATAGGAGAATATGGAGCATATAGAGAACATAGTTATGCAAAGAAAGATCCCTCCTGCATAGATGTCTGCCATCATAATGGAGAGCTGCACTCCATCAGGAAGTGGGTCTGCCATCTCATGACAATCGCTTCTAGGGGTAAGCAACAGTGCTTATGGTCTAAGGGGGAAATATCACTCCCCAGCATAGACCAATGGTGTCACCAGAGCATAAAATGGTCTTTCCTCCTATTGTGCATGCTTGGTAGAGACAGTCATTTGTTTCTATGTTAGTTGCAAAGTTATCTAGTCTTGCCTCCTATCATCTCACCAAGCATGCATGGTACAGTCAGCATCCATTGCCAGGTGATGTTCGGTGGACCTATCATTATAGTCAGTGTGAACACACAAGCAATGCCAATGATAACAGAAAATCCACACTAGATACTATATGTGCAGTTTATGGGTGCTTGCATGTGTTCATCCCATAATGGTGTAACAGACTCACTGGCTGAAATGCGATAATGACTGGATATTAGCTGTTTTTATACTAAACTGCATTCAAGAATCTGTATCAGAGTGCCCGCACCACAATAGCCAAAATAAATATTGTGACCCAAAGGGCCTTCTGAGAAATATTAAATCATTATATTAATAATTATAATTAATTATAATTACTAATAAACTATTAATGCTCCTCGATAGGAAACAAAAGGAAAATGGAAAATGAAGGAAGGGGGATATTAATTGTAGGGGCTATAAATATATTAAGCTAGGAAATCTGGTTGGATGTGAAGTGTGCAGAACTGCAAAATTAGCATCATTCATTTAGGAAGCAAGTAAGTTAAAGGGCCGAGGCCCAGAGTTCAAGGCTACCTTTGTCTTGTTTAAGAAAACACGGTGGTTAGGGACAGCAAGGTTGTAACTGAAATGCTTACAAGCGATTAAATCATCTAAATTAAAGGAGGCAGTACAGCTTTTTTTTTCTGCTGCCACATATAATTATACCTTTGGAATGATCTTGTCATGGATCTGCATCTGTAACAAAGATATTCCACTCAAACCAAATGGAATTCCTGATCTAAAGAGAATTGATGTGAATGCCAAAGCAAGAGCATTGTAAATAAAATTCAACTGCACTCTAAATGTGTACCTTACCCTTGCCTGGCAATGACAAAGAGTTTGATGGCAATAAACTTAGTGACTTTGCTTAACCGCTTGCCTCCCACCCATAGTCGTTTTACTGTAGATGGGCAGCAAAGCCAGACTGAGCGACGTTCTGGTAAATTGCCCTGCACATGTGGACTTGTATGTGTCCTGTGAACACAGTGGATCAAGGTACTGATCAGTGCCGATCACTTTGCTGACAGTTGCCGGTTATCGGCAGTACTTTCCTCACGCTATGACAGCGTGAGGAAAGTGCAGTCGCTAACCGGCAACTGTATTTACTCAGTGATCTTCTGTTCATTGGACATAGCTGATCACGTGGTAAAAGGCCACTGTGATTGGCCGTTTACCGTATCACATGATCAGCTGTGATCGTAGGACACAGCGATCACCAGAGGTGCTGGGTGCGTGCCACTGGGGGCACGCAGGGGGCGTGTTCTGGAATGACGTCCATGAATGTTATCCCAAAACTAGACAACTGCGCTGTAGCCACAGTAGGGAAGAGGTTAATAAACTTAAGAAAAAAGTTTTTTTCTTTTGTAACATACTGTCACTAGTTGGTATCACCGCCACACCAGTCATATGACGTTGTACTGCACTGGTGACAGTATGGGAAAAAAAATAATTTAATTTCTTTGTTTTCCAAAAAATTGTGACAAAAAATTACAACTCGCCATGCCTCTTACTAAATACATTGGACTGTCTACCTTCCAAAAGGGTCGTTTGCAGGCAGGGGTGGACTGACAACTCATGGGGCCCCCGAGCAATAGGGGATCATGGGGCCCCTGTGTCCTTGCCCAAACTCAAAAAAGCCTATGAAAAAGGTAACAGGGGCATCTCATGGGGCCCCCTACTGACCCCGGGCGCTCAGGAAGTGCCCGAGTTTCCAAATGGTCAGTCCGCCCCTGTTTGCAGGGAATATGTACTGTCCTGGCATTTTAAGACCTCAGAAATGATCAATTTTCAAATATATATACTATAGTTTGTAAACCCTAAATTTGGGTTATTTTTAGCAAAGAAATGTAGCAGAATACATTTTGGCCTAAATTTATGAAGAAGGTATTAATTTGCAAAACATGAACTAAGAAAAGCATGTCTTTTTTTTCAAAATTTTCAGTATTCTCAGTATTTTTTGTTAATATAACAAAATAATAAAAAAATCCAGTGGTGACTAAATACCACCAAAAGAAAATTATATTTCTGTGTAGGCAACACAATTGTCAGTTAAAGGAGCACAGTGCTAAATAGCAATAAAATGCCCTGGTCATGAAGGGGGTAAAACCTTCCAGAAGTCAAGTGGTCAGACAATCCAATGATATTGGGTTAAAGGAAAGAGAAATAAATAAATTATCTGTTTATCCAGATCCTCATGTAAGGCATGTGTTTAGACAGCAGTGAATTGTTTGATTTTGATGTTCAACTTTGTTCTGTTAGGTCATACTATTTCCATTTAGCTATTAGTAATATCATAAATAGTTTGAAAATAAAAAAAGAATACCCAGTAGATACAGCAGTGAAAAACTGGCCATCAGTGGGACAATTTTATTCAGGGATAATAGGCCTAATAAGTGTTTAACTAAATTAATTTTATTTATCAGTTATCAGTGAAGTACATGTGAACTCAGGGACAGACTGTGAAAAAAGTAGGCAGCGCATGTGAAGAGGCTGTAAAGAAAGGGGCTTACCATGAAGGGGGCTTCCAAATCCTTATCTTAAAACCTTCACATCCCTTTTGGGGACAGGATATAAAGATGAGGCCTTATCCCATCAACATGAGGACAAGGTTTCTTGCATAGGGGGTGGCTTGGCCACAGCCCTTGTAAGGTATCTTCCCAATATTGAAAGGCATGTGGCCTAGTATTTTTCAGGAAGGAGGGACCAAGTGCTTACTCTCCTCACTTTCATAGGAACCCTGGCTGCATACATAGATAAGGATCTGGAATGAGTTTAAGGGGCACTTTGCATTTTTTTAGGGATGGTACAGTTAAAAAAGGGAGGCAAATGGTATGGGGTTCCCCTTAAATTTCATACCAGACCTTAATCCAGATATGCATCATGAATGGCTAGGAGGGGGCAGAGAGAGTGGCCTTTCAACACTGGTATGTTATATTGAAATGGAGAGCCAGCCAAGCCTCTGCCCCCTTGCAGGGCACTGTGTCCTCATGTTGAAGGAGAAAAGAGCCCCTTCCTCATATATTGTCCCTGAAAAGGGGATGGATCTGGGGCCAGCCAATATTTTGGGAATCAAACCCTTAGCTGCACTTCTACTATAGATGAAAGCTTTCTCTGTTCTCTACGCATCACCTCCACCTGCATTTCTAATTTATTGATTAATTGTATGTATCCCTCCATTCTCCCCTCTACTTCTTCAATTCAGGTTAATATCTGACCCAGGTCATTGCGTAATGTCCCTATCTCCTTTTTTCATTTACATCTCTAGTTTTGCAAACATTTCCGCCATTTTAGTTTTTGTAAGTGACTGTGACGTATGTCCTTGCTGTTCCATATTCCCTTGTTCTATTACACTTTCTGAGTTTGCTTATTCTTTATTCTCTTTCAGTGTTCCGAGTGAAAGTCTGGATTGGTCTTCCTCAGATTTTTTAAGTCCTTCATGCTGATTCTCCCAGGCTTGGGTCTCTGGGCTTTTATCTTGCAGGGGCATGTATTTTCTTATTGTGCTTGTGTTTGTGTAAGGGTGTGGGGCGTAGATAAATACTGATGTGCAATGTTAAACTGCAAAATGCTCTTTGGTCAGTAGTTGGCAGCAAAGTACAAGAATTGATTTTGCATTGAGGTTTACTAAGACAAAAAAACTAATGCTTATTTACCTTATAAAGTTTAATGAATGCTAATTTAGGGGCTGAGTAGGACCCTCTGATTGGTCATAGTGAACTGTAAATGCAGGTTTGAGACTGCAATTAGGAAATTACTTACTGCATCACAAACTCTCTGGGAAGGGGAGGAGTTCCGGTGCAGAGCAGGAAGTGAGAGGGGTTCTGTGTCTGGCTGGTGTATGCTGAGTACGTCTGGAGAATCTGTGTGGAGCCTGGAAGAGGATTTATGGCTCACAGTGGAGTCTGGCGACGGCACCTAGGGAAGATTCACCGTGACGAGACCGGGCAACAAGTGACTGGTCCGGTTCTGGAGTGGACCAGTGGATCAGGAAAAAGCCCCAAGAGCCTGCCAAGGAACTGTAATTCCGGCTATGCCACAGCACATCGCACCACACGTGTTCAGTGGATATACCAGAAAGCTACAAGAGACATACTTTCCTTTGGATTACAAATAGTATTGTGCAATACTTAGGGTGCACCCCAACGTTATATTTTGCTCAGGAACATTCAGGCACAGCCAGGCTGCTTTCTTAACATTGGGGAAAAGTCTGCAAGTACGGGGTTAGTGTTAGTCAGTATTATTCTTACTGTATGGTTATGCGCTGTTATCATTCTGTTTATGTATGCTCAACTACTTGTTCATTATAACTGTTCAGTAAACGTAATTGTAAAAGAACCGCTGTTTGTGTCATTGTGTACCCTCTGAATCTGTGGGCCCAGCCCTCGGTTCTCTTTCATTTGCGTTTTTGATTGGGGGGGTTTTGAGCCCCCCCTTTTATCGGTTTATTCTTCATTTCAAGGGTTTACAATTAGATTAGATTAGACCTCTGTTCTAAAAAATACTGGTCCCAAGATAGCCATCTTTTTTTCTTCCGCTAGAGACCCAAACGCCCTTTCTTATCTTGTTTATGTATAGGAGTAGACCTGCCAACCCCCAAGACCCCCTAGGACCCTCCAATAAGTTCTTATTTTTTCACCCAATAGTCCCAACAGGAAATTTTTTACTGCACAATAGTTCTTTTAAAGATTTTTTACCGCTACTTGCAGCGACTCACCATTACCTTTCATGCCACAGGTAAACTCTACTACTCCAACCATTGTTGCTCCTTCCTTTTGGTCTGACCTTCCAGCCCGGGTTCCTGGAGTAGTATGTATGCTATAGAGAGTCCCCACTGCTCAGGGGTCCCGGGGTATCTCTGCATGCTAGAAGTGACCTAGGAGTCTCCCTTTAAGTGCTGCTGCTTCCTTCTCCTCGATCTCTTTCAGCTCCCCCCCGGCATCCAGAACTTCAGCCACCGCCACACCGGCAGTCTCATGGGCACTCCCAGCGTCCTTCCATCACTCGGAGGTTACCAGCTCCAATCCCCGCTCCACTCCACTCCGCCTCCAGCTCCCCGCCTGCCACCCGCCGGCTCTACAGCCCTCAGGCAGACAACTGTAATGCACCGCCCAGGACCCTCTGCTACCAACAGCCGCCAAGGGGGAACAGAGCCACCGAACAAATCGGTACTGAAGTCCCACCACAGGCAACATGGGCAGGACCCAGATAGGCACTAAGTCCCCTAAAGGGAATGTGGGGGTTTGCAGGGAGATGTATAGGAACCTAGAAGCCAACCACACCATTAAACATATTTCATTAAAAATTTATTTAAAAAAATGAAACAATCTCCCACAGTGTAAATCCATTTTCAGTCATGATGACCTACCACCACACAATGATGCCACAATGGCCTGCCCGCAATGATGTTGCCCTGTCACTACAACCACCACAAAATTACTCATCTCTAGGGAGCTTCTGTTTGAAAATAAACCAGTTTGGGATGCTGGATGACATTTTTGACCAAATATGGTCTTTTTTTTTTTTTTTTTTTTTTTTTTTTTAATTTAGTCATTTATTAAATTTTTCATGTTAATACAAAAACCCAGAAAGGGAAATAATTCTCATACGAATAAACATTTATAACATTTCTACCTTTCCCTTACTAAAAACTCTTTTCTTTCCCATCCCACTATTCCCCCTTCCCACCCCTCATCCCCCCTCCTCCCCCTCTGCAGACTCTAACCCATTCTAATCTCTTGAGGCTTGTTAATTTCTTTGCTAACATCCTAGTTCATATTTTCCTATATTTCTCTTTCAATCCTGCTCTTTCCCACTTTTCCCATCTCCTAAAATAAACTCTCATCCTATCTTCCTGCATATGGTATGATTTTTCCATTCTACCTATCTGGTTTACTCTATTAATCCAGTCTTCCTCCTTCGGTACCTCAGCTTTCCGCCAAAACTTGGGTATCAACCCTTTCGCCGCATTCAAGAAGTACCAGATACCTGAATCTTTATATTTATTTACAGATGTCTCCACATTGTGTAGGAGGCACGTCGTTGGGTCTAACCCTATGTCAATTTCAGTTATTTCTTTAATCAATTTGACTATTAACTTCCAAAAAACCTGGATTTTCGGACATTCCCACCATATGTGAAACATCGTGCCCATCTCTCCGCATCCTCTCCAACACATATTTAAATTTTCCCCATTCATCTTGTGCTCTACACTTGGTGTAATGTGCCATCGTGTGACACACTTATAATTAACCTCAACCTCTCTCATACTAACATTATCGTGTATCAATCTAAACATCTTTCTCTGTCTATCTTCATCAAACCCAACTCCCATATCCCTTTCCCATTTTGTGATAAAAATTAACTTTGTGTTTGTGTCTAATTCTGTGAGTATTCTATACACTTTAGAAATACCGTGCTTCCCATCCCTACGTGTCTCTAACAACCTTTCAAACATATTCCACTCCTGTTTTATTCTCAGGGGTTTCGGTAGATTTCCTATAAAACATTTCAATTGATGATATTTCCACTCGTCTATTCTAATAAAAATATCTCCCTTCTTCTCTATTAAATCTTTAAGTGGTCTCAATTCCCCCTCCACCAAAACATCTCTCAGTTGGGTGTCCTCCTTTCTAAACCATCTCCCTGATATCTTATTCTTTCCCGGGGGAAAGTACTCAGTATTTGTGAGAGGCATTAATATAGAGTTAAATTCCCATTTCATATTTTTGTGTAAATTGTCCCATACCCTAAAAACATTTAAAGTATAGGTACTTGTGCTTTCTTTAATTCCCCTGAACTGTGGTGGAACCCATATCATCTGACTCAGTCTAATGCCACTAAGATCATTTTCAATTGTTACCCAACTTTTCCCCTTATAGTTAAATGTCCAGTCATATATTCTAGCTAAAACCACTGCTTTATAATATCTCTTGACATCTGGGAGACCCAATCCCCCTTTCTCTTTAGTCCTACTCAAAGTTTCATATGCTATTCTAGGTTTTTTATTCTTCCATATGTATCTTGTTAACATTTTTTTCATTATCTTAAAGAAGGCTTCTGGAATTTTAATTGGTACCATTTGAAATCTATATAGTATTTTAGGCATAATTACCATTTTGACTAGGTTTATACGTCCTATCCAAGATGGATTTCCTCCTTCTAGTCTTTTTAAGTCTTCCCTGATCTCATTTATCAAAGAGATATAGTTTAATCTATACAAATGCTTAGATGAGGCAGTGAGTTTTATCCCTAAGTATTTTATTTCTTTTTCTTTCCATATAAAGGGGAAATCTTTTTGTAATTTTTCTTTTTCACTCTTTGGTATATTAATATTCAGGATCTCTGTTTTCGATGGATTAATTTTTAAATTTGATAGTTCACCGTACTCTTTCAGAATCTTCATTATATTGGGGAGAGTTATTCGGGGATTCCCCACATAGAACAGTAAGTCGTCTGCAAAAGCCGCTACTCTATGTTCTATGGATTCTATCTGAATTCCCTTTATCGATCCACTATTTCTTATTATTGACAGCAGGGGTTCGAGTGATAATACATATAGCAGAGGGGACAGTGGGCAGCCTTGTCTTGTACCATTAGACATTCCAATGGGTTCTGATCTCTCCCCATTTACCGTGATGATTGCAGTAGGCTCTCTATATAATTTACTTATCCATTCCCGCATTCTATCACCTATCCCCAGCGCTTTTAAGTTGTCCATCATAAAGCCCCAGTCCACTCTATCAAATGCCTTTTCTGCATCGATTGACAAGAGCACCACCGGGGCTTTCCCTTTTCTACTTTTCTGAATAAGCATCAGGGTTCTCAAGCCGTTATCTCTACCTTCTCTCCCCGGTACAAAGCCCACCTGGTCTCCGTGGATCCATTCAGGCATCAGATCCCTCAACCTGTTTGCTAACACCTTTGCATACAGTTTAGTGTCAGTATTCAATAATGAGATAGGTCTATAGCTGGAGCACTGAGATGGATCCTTTCCCTCCTTGTGAATAAGTACCACATGGGCCTGTAGGGATTCTCTCCTCACTTCCATCTCACCTCCTAGAGCATTCATATATTTCTCCAACTTGGGTAACAGTACTTTACTAAATTTCTTATAATACTTAACTGTATAGCCATCCGGGCCTGGGCTTTTTCCTCCCCCTGTGCTTTTTAATGCTATTTTAATTTCTTCCTGGGAAATTTCTGCGTCTAGGAAGTTCAGCTGTGCTTCACTTAGTTTTGGTAATCCCGCATTTTTTAAGTATGTCATCTTTTTTTCATTAATTCCCTCTTGAGCTTCTTTTAGGGGGGCTTGGGGGCTAATATTATATAACTTTTTGTAATACTCCGTAAACACTTTAATAATCTCTTTATTTGAATGGACCAACTGCCCCTTTGAACTTTTTATCTTTTCTATATAGTTCCTATTTTTCTTTTTATTCAAAGCTCTCATTAGATATCTTCCTGGTCTGTCTCCCCATCTATATCTCTCATTCAAAACCCTGTTGTATACTCTTCTCTTCTCCTCATCCATCAACCTCTCTAGCTCATCTTTTTTATCCAGTAACTTCTGTCTCGTATCTTTTGTTATTTTCTTCTTATGGATCTGCTCCAAGTCCGATATTTCTTTTAATAGCCCACTGACCCTCTCTCTTCTCTCCTTTTTCTTCCTTGCTCCTGTCGCAATCAGGATTCCTCTTATGAATACCTTATGGCTTTCCCAGACTGTAGCTATCGATACTTCCTCTGTTTCGTTCTCCTTAAAGTATGCCTTAATCTCTTTCTCAATTTTCTGAACTACATCCTCATCCAGAAGAAGAGCCTCATTTAATCTCCACCCCAATCCTCCAGTCCACCTTCTTCCCCATCCCATCCCAAATATGGTCTTGATCCCATTTAGTCAAGGATGTCACCCAGCATCCCTTGCTGGTTTGTTTACAAACTGAATCTAGCCAGTATCTGTTATTTAGTGTTACTGCCACTAAATGGCATATTCCCATGATCTGCTTACAAATAGGAGCTAGGGCTTCTAGTCAGCGATCTGGCCAAATAATCCATCCAATGTGACTGATAACAAGGGGAAAGTTTGGCAGCTGAGCAAAAACCTCTATTTTAAAGAAGATGTATTTCAGATTTATTTAAAGAAGAAGATTTATTTCAGTCCTGATTGTACTTTGAACTGATGGTTCTGAGGCAGGCACCTCATATGCGTACTCTTTAGCCCTGCTTCTCAATTTTTCTGTGTTAGTAATACAGTTATGGCCTATGTTATGACATAGATTACATGAGTGGAGGAGTAGATAATAAAGTAAAAAAGCTGCAAAATTATGATTTCTTCCTCCAGTATAAGATAATGTATTTCATTTTTATCAGTATGTAAAATGAAAGGTTTTTTTTTTCAATTTAAAAAAAGTTACAAGTTTTGGGAAATTGAGTGTTACATTTTTAAAAACTGATGTTTTATGTATCTTTTATTATTTGTATAAAAAGTTTTATTTTATAGATAAATATGTATTTAATACTCAGTGTGTACATGATACTGCAAAATATGTTGGGCACATATTTGTAAAACTGTAGGTAGCTGTTTGCTTGGAGTTCAGTTTTATTTCTTCAATGTGTCTAACTGCTGCAGTGCCTATAGAACTGAGATGGGGGAATAAGCCACCAATTGATAGTTCTATAGAATGTTTGCTCATGTTATTCTACTGTACAGGGGACAGCCCTGGTGGCAATATACATAAGTTGGGAGAATTATCCACCAAATTATAGTTTTTTAGAATGGTTGCGCATGTTCTGCAATGTACATAAGACATCTCTGATGCCATTCTGCAATATAATTGCAATTAAATTAAAATAAACCTAGGTTGCATTGGCAAAAGACGGTGTCTACAAATAATAGTTTTCTCATTTTTAATGGAGTGCAAAACGATCATCTCATATTTGTATGCACCTTTGGCATGTTTGGCATGAGTTAAGTGTTGCTTTTTCAGAGACTGGTTTGTTGTAATTCTGAAACTTGATTGGGGTTAAAGCAGTTTAAATATAAATAAAATGTGATTTCTTTGCCACAGTGCCATGTGAATTTTTCTAGGAAATTATAGTTGAAAATTGGAATTCATAAATCCAAGTGTTGGATTTTATTATGTTTATCCATAAATGAGTGGAATAAACAGGGTTGCTCTAAACAGCCTGTCCATTTCATGCATGCCAGTTAAAATAAATCTCGCCAACTATCCTGAGTTTATAGCCAGGCCTAAAAAGCAGAAGAAAGACATTACAAATGCAAGCATTAAATTGTCAAGTGCCCATTTTAGGAATTATTAAGGCAGAAAATTCAGAACATAACAGCATAAAAACCAATCTGATAACTGTGAAACTGTATTTATTATTAATTTATCAAGTTATGATTTATAATATGTTTGCATCATGTAAACTAAAATGCAAATGCAGCAATACAATAAGAATTTATGCAGGATACAAACGTTTATATGTAAATAAATACAAACATCTGAAGACACCTATGATCTCATTAACCTTTAAAGCTGTTGTTATAATAAACATATTTTATTCTCTGCTATATAGCATTATGTTATGGAGTACAGAGGATATAGGCCACAATAATCATTATTGCGGCCTATCTCCATTTAGAAATGTAAAAATAAATGTATAACTGAGTTGGTTATAGACTTGACCATGCAAACATATAGACATATCTGACCAAGTTAGAGTTTCAGCACCTGAGCTAGGCTTGCAGGAGAAAATACAATCATACATCTTTTAATAAAAGTATTCAATATTGAATGGTTATTGCTTATGGGAGTTGTCTCTCCATTTGTCATTAGATTACATAGAAAATACTTAATAGCCCATTTACTAGGCAGCTGTATCTTTTTTCGCCTACCTTTGTTTCATTTTATTGAAGCTTTTTGGTACAGTAATACTGCAGGTCAGATAGTACATATAATATACAGAAAGTTACAACACTTTCAGAAGTTTAAAGATTTATCAATTTAAAGGTTTGTAGCACCTACAAATTTTGTTCAATCTTCCTTCTAAGTTTTTTTTTACTTTTGTCCCAAACTGCATATAGCTGTTTTAGGCTTGTTGGCCATCATTTATGTAGTGGATGGTAAAAAAAATAGTTTCTATGTAGTAGGACTTGACTGAAGGGATTTTAGATTCCTTTAACCACTTGAACTCCTGAGGATTTACCCCCCTTCCTGACCAGGCCATTTTTTGCATTACGGCGCTGCGCTACTGTAACTGACAGTTGCGTGACCATGCAATGCTGCATCCAAATGAAATTGAGGTCCTTTTTTCCCATGAATTGAGCTTTCTTTCGGTGGTATTTGATAGCCTGTGCATTGTTTATTTTTTCCGTTATAAAAAAAAAGACTGACAATTTTGAGCAAAAAAAACAATATTTTTGACTTTTTGCTATTAAACATGTCCAGTAAAAAAATTTTAAAAATCAAATTTCGTCATAAATTTAGGCCAAAATGTATTCTGCTATATAATTGTGCTAAAAAAAATCCCAATACGTGTAAATTAATTGGTTTATGTGAAAGTTATAGTGTTTACAAATGGCGGTATAGATACTGGAATTTTTTAAAATTTTTAGATTTTTACTAGTAATGGCGGCAATCAGCAACTTATATCAGGACTGCGGCAGGCATTCTGATACTGGGAGGAACTGACTTGGTGTGACTGACATCCCTAGTGACATCAATACAGGGATCAGTGCTAAAACAAAAGCACTGACACTGTACTAATGGCACTGGGCAGGAAGAGGTTCACATGAGGGGTGATCAAAGGGTTAACTGTGTGCTGTTTCACGGTAAGCTCTGTGTGTGTGCTTCACTGTAATCACACTGCTTTGGATGGCTATGCTGTGCACAGCCATCTGG
Source organism: Staurois parvus (assembly GCF_062004578.1). NCBI lineage: Eukaryota > Metazoa > Chordata > Amphibia > Anura > Ranidae > Staurois > Staurois parvus. The sequence goes on from NW_028317953.1 coordinate 5,059,189, forward strand.
GATGGCTGACAGGGATTAGAACTGTATTGTTTACATACAGTTCTCCTCCCCATCGGAGATGCTCAGCAATCACAAGGCGCCGGGGAGTAATCACGGGCTGGAACCCGGTGACTGACAGCCGCGACTGCGAACGGTGGCACGCGACCTCTACCAGGAAATACAAAATCATATATATATATGTGTGTGTGTGATTTTGTGCACCCGTGCAGCCCTGTAGCAGTATATCTGCTATAGGCTGGTCGGGAACCCTTCTCCCCCTAGCTTTCTAGCCATGCAATCTTGAGCAAGGGCAGATGATTCTTGTAGAATTCACTTTCTGGAATCCATCTGCCCTTAGCTCAAGCATGTAGGCAAGAGGGTGTGCTTAGCTGAGAAAGCCATGCCTCCCCTTCTGAAGACTTATGGGATGTATGATATCATTTTGTCCTAGTCCAGAACCCAGGAGCAACTGAAGAAATGTAAAAAAAAAAAAAAGTTTAAAACAAGTAAATATAATATACCTTCCAATCAATTCACTAATGCTAGCAGCATAAGGATTAAAATAGTTGTTGATAATAGTTAATTTAGAATATATTAGTTAATATAGAAAAATTGTTGTTGTCAAATGTAGAATGTATGTAAAATAAATTGTTTCAATTTGAAATTATTGTAAGACATTTATTTTTTGAACTAAAATAGGATGAGGAATGTTATTGTAAGCCTATATGCCTCGCACAGTTGGTTTCCGAGTATTTCCAGTTCATTTTCAGTAATGGCTCTGCCTATCAAATTCTGAATGTGTTTAGCTGGAGTTAAATCAGATGACCTAATGGGATTGACTTACTAAAGAAAAATAGGCTGCTCATCTTGCAAGGAAATTTTCACTTTGCAAGTGTATTTTCCCTTAACTTAGTGAATGAGGTGAAGCTCTGCTGTTATCATCCAGTCCTGTGTAAGCAAATATACCGTTTTTTTTTTCATTTTTATTTTCCTTGAACATAATTGGGCATTTTTTGCTAAGTGAATTTTTACGGTATTCACTATGGTAAGAAAAAATGTTGTTGCAAAGGGAATGGCCTACGTGCCTTTAGTAAACTATTCCAATGTGTCATTCTATTGTATCATTTGCATTATGAGTCAGAAATTTTCTGAAAACTACCATTTCAAGGAGATGTATAGAGGTTTTGCACATTTATTATTTATTATGGTAAAGACTAGAAAAAAATGTAGACATATTTTTATTGTTTTAAGGACAACTTTTCTTTTAGAGAACATTCCTACCTCCTGCCACCCCCCCCCCCTTACCTCTTGCCACCACCCCCCCTCACCCCCACCTTCCTTCGTACCCAGTACTATTAAATCTTAACCCCTTATCCAGAGAGCTTCACTTTTGCCTTGTCTGGTACCGCACAACGGTTACTATAAAAAGTTCCGGGTTAGGCTGTGCATTTACTGATGGCCATATGCAACCCTATGGATGGGGCCATACCTATATGGATGCCTTTGTCTCACATAAATACAGCCTCATCCATAGCATTACACAGTGTAGTGTAACACTGGGTAAGGCAAAACAGTGAAGCACTCAGGATCCGGGTGGAAGGTAAGTAGTTAACGATACTGGCTACACTGAGGGGAAGTAATGGACTTTAAAGTGATAGAAAACTGTGGCCTTTCAAAAAAGTAAAAAAAATCCCCTGCAAGGCAATGGCTAGTATGCATCACATTGAAATCCTTTGAAACACACGATGAAATACTTAACTTAGAATGAAGCCCTCCAGCAGTGTGTTGTGACCTCTGACAGGGCTTCCATGTTCCCTTGGTCTTCCTTCTATGTTCCCTGGTTCCAGTCCATTGAATGGCTGAGCTGCGATGATGTCACCCCTATTTATGTGCACTGGAGTCATGGTTAACGGCGCAGAGCTCTAAAGGGACAGCATGCCAATGACGTCATTGCCTGCATCCAGCGTAAACATTTTCTAAACACTGCAGGCTTAGGAGATATTCACTGTACCTACAGGTAAGCTAATTATAAGCTTACCTGTAGGTACAACTTCAAAAGTAGAGTTTACTACCACTTTAACCTCCCTAGCAGTCTGATTTTGTCAATATTTCTGTGCTCAAAGCGGTACATTTTTTGCATGGAAATATGTAGTTTTTTTATTGTAGGCCTGTAATTCTTAGGAATAATTTGCTGAAATCTGTCCGAACAAGAGTCTAGTAAACATCCTGGGTATAATAAAATTTGAAACATGAAATCATAAATTATAATATAATAAATAATCATAAAAAATAATAATATAATGATAATAATAAAACATTTAATTCAATAATATAATCAAACCAAAAACACTGAAATTTGAAATAGAGCGCCACGTTCGTACATCGCTGAGCAAAGTCGCAAAATCGCTTTCAGTGTCTGATGAAGAATTTCTCCACAAATCATTATCACTCAATTCTGCAAGTGGTTCTAATTTACTATCGCTGTTCTCTAGCTGGTCTAAAACCGCTTTCGACCTAAAGGGACGCTTTTTAGACTCCATGGACTTTTCTCAGTTTTCAGGCAGAAAGAACAATAAAAATGCAGGCAGGGCACAGGACAAAGCACTAGGGACAAAATGTATGTGAAATGGTTTGATACAGTAATGTAATACTATAAGATTTTAGTGTATTTAGTGAATGTCACTTTTTAACATTTTTAAATTTCCCACCGGTTCCATCCCCCGTAGGTCCAGATGCTCGCAGGGAACGGAACCAGGAAGACGGATGCCAGCATTGGCCAGAGGAGATGGCTGGGGACGCTGCAAGGGGGACACCGTGGGAGCGCAGGTCAAGGTTAGTGCAAGAGGGAATCACTGAGCAATTCTGCAGGGTAATCCCAAGTGTAGCATGGGGTTACTGCTTTTAGTACTAAAAGTTAACCCCAAGCTACACTCAGGAATTACCGTAACACTCCTCTAAAAGTGAAACTGACATTTTTAGTGTATCTCTAGGCAAAACATTTTTGTGTTAAGTTTTGGATGGTATGGGGTAGGGTTAGACTCTCTGTCAAGTTTTGCTGTCAGTGTTCCTGTTGGAGAGATTCATCACTTTGTTTGCCTTGATGACTATAGTCACCAAAACAAAAAATGAAGGGAAAGGCAAAATTTTACAATTGTTCCCAGAGCAAAAGGTAAAGGAAAATCTTCTAATGGAGACACCTGTTCTTAGGACAACTGTCTAAGAGATTAATTGCATCTTAACCTCCTGTTGTATCTCCAGGACAGGAAGTGATGGAAATTTTCCCCAATGATACACAAACAGGAAGAAAAAAACTGTCAGGAATATTAACCCTTCCCTACTCTGGCTAAACCAAAAATAATGGCTATACACTTTAAGTCAGGCAATTGTAAAATATTGCATTTTGTATAATATTCATTGTTCTCTCCACAATCCCCCTGTTCAAAAAAGATCAATAGGTCAAGGAAAAATTCACACAGAGAAATGGATGCAGCAGAGCATTTTCATATACCTTATCAGAGATCTCAGTATGAAGCTTCAGTTGGAGACAACTGAATGGGAGCTCCTTCAGCACCTTCTCCTATTAGCTAATCCATCATGATTTGGTAATTCTTTTTTAAAGTAGTACATTCATGTTGGTAAAAAAACAACAAATAGGCGAAAAAGAATCACAAATCCTGAGTATCAGGAAATAATAAATAAAGTCCAGTGTATTTAAGTCCACATTGCACTAGGGCAAGCTCTTGAAGCTGTAGCCGGCTCTGGATAATGGCAAAATGAGGGAAAAAGGCACTTCTAAGTGCAGTAGTAACAGACATTTATTGACATATGGATAGAAAGCCACTCACTCGCTGAACATGATAAAGAAGCTCAACTAGTTAACAAAGTATCAGGAATGATGTCTGTGTCCCCGCTGGGAAGGCCGCACAGGGCGTTGAGTGAGACTGGAGATGGTAGAACCGGCCATGAATGTTGGTAAAGCAAAGATTGTATACATTTTCATGAGCTCTAAGCCATAATTATCACAATTATGACAAATCACGGCTTGAACTATCTTGCATGTAATGAGTCTATCTCATATATTAGTTTCACCTTTTAAGTTGCATTACTGAAATAAATGAACTTTTGCACGATATTCTAATTTTTAGAGTTTCACCTGTGTGTGTGTGTGTATATATGTATATATATATATATATATATATATACACATATACATACAGTGAAGGAAATAAGTATTTGATCCCCTGCTGATTTTGAGACATGACTTAGTACTTGGTGGCAAAGCCCTTGTTGGCAATCACAGAGGTCAGATGTTTCCTGTAGTTGGTCACCAGGTTTGCACACATCTCAGAAGGCCCACTCCTCTTGGCAGATCCTCTCCAAGTCATTAAGATTTGGTGACTGTTATACTTATTTCCTTCACTATATATATATATGTATATATATATTGAAATTTACATTTGAACTAGTGTAAATGAATTTAGTTCATCAGTGCAATACACCATATAAAAAGTTCACAAATGCAATTTCTTTTTCAATCATGTATGCAAAGCACAATGTGTATTGTTGTCATTCTAGATCATTTTTTTCAGCTGCCTTCATAGGCATGGGTCATTGAAATAATTGCAGGATAAAGACTAAAATATATTTGATCATACTGTTTTTCCACAATAATAGTCTGCTTTGGTGTATTTATATATATAATCCATTTAAGTGTCAATTAAGTATACCACTCTTATCCATTTAGTGCAGTTAGAATTGCAGTTCTTTCCATTGTTACTATGGTTACTGATGAAGCACATTGCAGTGAGATGATGTTGCTAAATGTTTGAACAGTGGATAATTAAAACAATGACAGGCATAGAAAGTAACTATTTTTGAACATGAAAGCCTTAGCTCTGGGAAGTTTTAAACCTAATAAACACATGGTTTATAGCACTGCTTTATTTTATCATAAAATTATAAAGGAAAAAAAAAATATTTCTTCTTACATTGTATTATTTGTATATTTTCACTTATCTTCTTTTTTTTTATTATTGGATTGAATATATGTAATAACCTCAGTCAGTCTTTCTGTGAAGAAATAAATATCTATTTATCTATCTATCTACAGTAAATATATACAATGTGTGTGTGTATATATATATATATATATATATATACATACATACACTGGATATATGTGTTTAATAATAAATAGTAAATTAACCGTGCTTATTCCCCTCAGGAGCAGCTTCCGGATTTTACAGCAATAGACTGGGATCTTAGAATTTTTCACTCTGAACAGTAATGATTCTAAATGTAAATTGTTTTTAATAACAAACATTTTTTTTTTATAAAAAAAGTCATTCTTACTTGCTCTGTGCAATGGTTTTGCACAGGGCAGTCTGGATCCTCCTCTGCTTGCGTCCCCTGTCAGCGCTCCTGACTCCTCCTCCCCGTCGAGTGCCCCCCATAGCAAGCCACTTGTGCATCCTCGCTCCCAAGGCAAATTCTGTGTCCATAAGACACACAGAGCATGGCTCATCCCCACCCTCCATTCCCTCCGCAGTTGGCTGTGATTGACAGCAGCAAGAGCCAATGTTGCTATAGTGTGAAATAACCACTGGTTACAACCAAGGTATGCAAAATACCCTCTCTGAACACACAACACATCGAACCTTAAAGCAGATGGGCTACAACAACAGAAGACCACACCGGATGCCACTCCTGTCAGCTAAAAACAAGAACTGAACGCTACAATTTGCGCAAACTCACCAAAATTGGACAATAGAAGATTGAAAAAAACATTGCCTAATCTGATGAGTCTCAGTTTCAGCTGCAACATTTGGAGTGTAGGGTCAGAATTTGGCATAAACAGCATGAAAGCATGGATCCATCCTGCTTTGTATCAACGGTTCAGTCTGGTGGTGGTGGTGTAATGGTGTGGAGGATATTTTCTTGGCACACTTTGGGCCCCTTAGTACCAATTGAGCATCATTTAAATACCTTGGCCTACTGAGTATTGTTGCTGGCCATGTCCATCCCTTTATGGCTACAGTGTATCCATCTTCTGATGGCTGCTTCCAGCAAGATGATGCACCATGTCACAAAGATCAAATCCTCTCAAACTGGTTTCTTGTACATGACAATGAGTTCACTGTACTCTAATGGCCTCTACAATCACCAGATCTCAATCCAATAGAGCACCTTTGGGATATGGTGGAACAGGAGATTTGCATTATGGATGTGCAGCAGACAAAACTGCAGCAACTACGTGATGCTATCATGTCAGTATGGACCTTGTTAAATCTATTCCACAGAGAATTAATGCAGTTGGGAATGCAACCCGGTACTAGCAAAGTATACCAAATAAAGTGTGTGTATATATTTATATATATATATTATATATATATATATATATATATATACACACACTATATTGCCAAAAGTATTGGGACACCCCTCCAAACCATTGGATTCAGGTTTTACAATAACGTTCATGCCCACAGCTGTATAAAATCAAGCACCTAGGCATGCAGACTGCTTCTACAAACATTTGTGAAAGAATGGGTCATTCTCAGGAGCTCAGTGAATTAAAGTGTGGTACTGTAATAGATTGCCACCTGTGCAATAAGCCAATCCGTAAAATTTCCTTGCTACTAAATATTCCACGGTCAACTGTTAGTGGTAAATATAACAAAGTGGAAGCAACTGGGAACAACAGCAACTCAGCCACGAAGTGGTAGGATATGTACAATGACAGAGTAGGGTCAGCGCATGCTGAAGCACACAGTGCACAGAAGTCACCAACTGTCTGCAGAGTCAATAGCTAAAGACCTCCAAACATCATGTGACCTTTAGATTAGCACAGCAGTGCGTACTAAGCATCATGGAATGGGTTTCTATGGCCGAGCAGCTGCATCCAAGCCTTCCATCACCAAGTGCAATGCAAAGCGTCGGATGCAGTGGTGTAAAGCACACCACCACTGCATGCTAGAGCAGTGGAGACGTGTTCTCTGGAGTGATGAATCATGCTTCTCTGTCTGGCAATTCAATAGATGTGTCTGGGTTTGGCAGTTGCCAGGAGAACGGTACTTGCCTGACTGCATTATGCCAAGTGTAAGTTTTGGTGGAGGGGGATTATGGTGTGGGGTTGTTTTTAAGGGGTTGGGCTTGGCCCCTTAGTTCCAGTGAAGGGAACTCTTAAGGTGTCAGCATACCAAGACATTTTGGACAGTTTGGGATTGGCCCCTTCCTGTTCCAACATGACTGTGCACCACTGCATAAAGCAAAGTCCGTAAAGGCATGGATGAGCGAGTTTGGGGTGGAGGAACTTGGCTGGTCTGCACAGAGTCCTGACCTCAACCCGATAGATCATCTTTACGATGAATTAGAGTGGAGGCTGCGAGCCAAGCCTTCTCATCCAACATCAGTGCCTGACCTCACAAATGTGCTTCTGGAAGAATGGTCAAATAATCTCATAGATACACTCCTAAACCTTATGGACAGCCTTCCTGTTGCCATATATAAATTATGGAGGAAGAGGATGTGATAATTGTGATTATTGTTGTTGATGTAATAGTTCACTAGTCAATATGGAATGTCAAATTCCTCTATCCCAGAAATGTATTTTCCCACAACAACAAGTTCAAAGGTTCTTTTCTAGAGAGATACATTTAATAAGCTCAGAAACAATCCATAAGACAGAGGCACAGACAATGCAGATGACAGGGTACTTAGAATATTCATGCAACCATCAGTCACCTTTAGGGACCCACTTTCTCCTGTCATAACTTAACCAAAATAACCTTCCCTAATATACACATTTTGCCCATTCAGTAAAATGGCAAGCAGTATGATTGGCCACTTTTAGTAGCCCTTTTGACCTTCTGGGTGACAGGTAATGCCTTTTGGTCTTGAACAGCTGCAGTCATAAATTATAATGGAAGTTATACAGATATTTTCTAAACTGCATTCTTTTACCATTAATTAGAAAAACAAGTTAGCCTTTGAAGAATGCTATTTACCATACTTAATACCCCTTTTCTTGTATTAGATGCTGGCCAAGTACTTTCAAGTCTAACTGAGCAATCTGCATTTTATCACCCTTGCAAGTTTGCAAATTAACCCCTTTGAAATGTATCCAGTTGGCCCCCAAGTGCCAAGGTGAACATAGCAAAGAGTAATTGGCTATCCTGTTGTTGTGTAAAATAAATCTAACTTAGTCAGATGCTGCCCTGGTCAATAACGTGAATAGAATATACATTTTATATATATATACAGTGTATATATTTATAAAATTACATTTACAATGTCCTACATGCCCCCACTTGAATCAGTTCTAATCAGAATCGATTCACAAACCAATACCAAACAAACCAACCTATATTATCAGCTAGAAGGGTTGCATTGTGATTTGATGTATTGAATGCTTTACCATGGCTCATGTAAATTATGAAATTGAAACTGGTTACATCTCTCTTCATCAGCCTCTGAAATATCCCCATGAATTGGTTATTAGATAACATACCTTTTAGACCATGAGTAAAAAAGGATTTTGTAAACATCAGTGGCCTGTATAGCTATAAGGCCTTGTTTCATGACTTTAGTTTCTTCAGTAAATCACACTAAGCTCTTGAGTATTGCAGCATGACCAGCTGACATCACAGTCCAGTCCTGTGTTTGACTTTGTTATATGAGTCATCTTTTACCATCTCACTGAAAGTAATGCTTGGTCCACTGAAAGTAATTGCTCAAATCCACATAAACCTGGGATTTTCCCCATTCAAGGCTCAGGGGTTTTCATTTTTAAAGATGAATTGATCAGTTGTAGCAATCTTCATCACAAATCTAAAATAAAACTTCTGTCAGCAGTGATTTGCTTTCACCATTTTGCTGTAGGCCGACCCTACATTGCCTTCAATAGAGCCGTTATTGTGATCATTCCGAATATAATTCCACTGAACAAAATCCTAAAATGGTTTAGATAGATCAGCTTAACATTAATGCTTCTCAGATTATCTGTCCAGATAAAGCAGCAGAAGCAATTCTTGCCAGTGTCTTCACCATGAAAGTAGAAAGTTCTTTACATCCATATATGTCATAGCCTTCAACATATTATAAACAACTGATTTGATAGAATTAAAATTCTGACTGGAGTGATACATTTTGCTCACCCCTCTTATAAATTTAGAGAAAGCGACCCAAAGTATTATATCTTCAACTTATTATTAGAGATGAGCGAATTATTCAAAAATTCGATTCGGCTGATTCGGCGAATTTGCGGAATAAATTCGATTCGAGTCGAATATATTCGCTGCGAATTTAACTTATAAAAAGGGTGTTTCTAGGCTTCAGAGAGCCTTTATATTACTGCAGAACACTGTACCTTTAATTTAAATGCCCTTGGAGTCTGCTGGGGAAGAGAAATAATACTGTCAGTCAGTATGAGATGCAGATGAGTGCCGTCGATCTTAGAATCACCGCACACTTCACTCATTTGGGCAGTCACGGGGCCAAAACCAGAGTGTGGAGCCACAGTGTGGCGGTGGAGGCAGCAGCAATGGGAGGCCATACAGCACCCTATGAAAAAATGGAACCCCCCAGCAGTGTGAGGAGACCTGAAAGTGGCACATGGCAGAGTGTGGCGATGGAGACAGCAGCAATGGGAGGCCGTACAGGGACCCATGACACACTCTGGACCTGGCAGCAGCATGAGGAGGCGGTACAGGGGCCCATGACAGATTACGGGCCTGGCAGCAGCATGAGGAGTCGGTACGGGGGCCCATGGCAGATTACGGGCCTGGCAGCAGCAATGGGAGGCCATACAGCACCCTATGACAAAATGGAACCCACCAGCAGTGTGAGGAGACCTGAAAGTGGCACATGGCAGAGTGTGGCGATGGAGACAGCAGCAATGGGAGGCCGTACAGGGACCCATGACACACTCTGGACCTGGCAGCAGCATGAGGAGGCGGTACAGGGGCCCATGACAGATTACGGGCCTGGCAGCAGCATGAGGAGTCGGTACGGGGGCCCATGGCAGATTACGGGCCTGGCAGCAGCAATGGGAGGCCCGTAATCTGCCAGCACCCTATGACAAAATGGAACCCACCAGCAGTGTGAGGAGACCTGAAAGTGGCACATGGCAGAGTGTGGCGATGGAGACAGCAGCAATGGGAGGTCGTACAGGGACCCATGACACACTCTGGACCTGGCAGCAGCATGAGGAGGCGGTACAGGGGCCCATGACAGATTACGGGCCTGGCAGCAGCATGAGGAGTCGGTACGGGGGCCCATGGCAGATTACGGGCCTGGCAGCAGCAATGGGAGGCCCGTAATCTGCCAGCACCCTATGACAAAATGGAACCCACCAGCAGTGTGAGGAGACCTGAAAGTGGCACATGGCAGAGTGTGGCGAAGGAGACAGCAGCAATGGGAGGCCGTACAGGGACCCATGACACACTCTGGACCTGGCAGCAGCATGAGGAGGCGGTAAAGGGGCCCATGACAGATTACGGGCCTGGCAGCAGCATGAGGAGTCGGTACGGGGGCCCATGGCAGATTATGGGCCTGGCAGCAGCAATGGGAGGCCCGTAATCTGCCAGCACCCTATGACAAAATGGAACCCACCAGCAGTGTGAGGAGACCTGAAAGTGGCACATGGCAGAGTGTGGCGATGGAGACAGCAGCAATGGGAGGCCGTACAGGGACCCATGACACACTCTGGACCTGGCAGCAGCATGAGGAGGCGGTACAGGGGCCCATGACAGATTACGGGCCTGGCAGCAGCATGAGGAGTTGGTACGGGGGCCCATGGCAGATTACGGGCCTGGCAGCAGCAATGGGAGGCCATACAGCACACTATGACAAAATGGAACCCACCAGCAGTGTGAGGAGACCTGAAAGTGGCACATGGCAGAGTGTGGCGATGGAGACAGCAGCAATGGGAGGCCGTACAGGGACCCATGACACACTCTGGACCTGGCAGCAGCATGAGGAGGCGGTACAGGGGCCCATGACAGATTACGGGCCTGGCAGCAGTGTGAGGAGTCGGTACGGGGGCCCATGGCAGATTACGGGCCTGGCAGGAGCAATGGGAGGCCGTACAGGGACCCATGACACACTCTGGACCTGGCAGCAGCATGAGGAGGCGGTACAGGGGCCCATGACTGATTACGGGCCTGGCAGCAGCATGAGGAGTCAGTACGGGGGCCCATGGCAGATTACGGGCCTGGCAGCAGCAATGGGAGGCCCGTAATCTGCCAGCACCCTATGACAAAATGGAGCCCACCAGCAGTGTGAGGAGACCTGTAAGTGGCACATGGCAGAGTGTGGCGATGGAGACAGCAGCAATGGGAGGCCGTACAGGGACCCATGACACACTCTGGACCTGGCAGCAGCATGAGGAGGCGGTACAGGGGCCCATGACTGATTACAGGCCTGGCAGCAGCATGAGGAGTCAGTACGGGGGCCCATGGCAGATTACGGGCCTGGCAGCAGCAATGGGAGGCCCGTAATCTGCCAGCACCCTATGACAAAATGTAACCCACCAGCAGTGTGAGGAGACCTGAAAGTGGCACATGGCAGAGTGTGGCGATGGAGACAGCAGCAATGGGAGGCCGTACAGGGACCCATGACACACTCTGGACCTGGCAGCAGCATGAGGAGGCGGTACAGGGGCCCATGACAGATTACGGGCCTGGCAGCAGTGTGAGGAGTCGGTACGAGGGCCCATGGCAGATTACGGGCCTGGCAGGAGCAATGGGAGGCCGTACAGGGACCCATGAAACACTCTGGACCTGGCAGCAGCATGAGGAGGCGGTACAGGGGCCCATGACAGATTACGGGCCTGGCAGCAGCAATGGGAGGCCCGTAATCTGCCAGCACCCTATGACAAAATGGAACCCACCAGCAGTGTGAGGAGACCTGAAAGTGGCACATGGCAGAGTGTGGCGATGGAGACAGCAGCAATGGGAGGCCGTACAGGGACCCATGACACACTCTGGACCTGGCAGCAGCATGAGGAGGCGGTACAGGGGCCCATGACTGATTACGGGCCTGGCAGCAGCATGAGGAGTCGGTACGGGGGCCCATGGCAGATTACGGGCCTGGCAGCAGCAATGGGAGGCCCGTAATCTGCCAGCACCCTATGACAAAATGGAACCCACCAGCAGTGTGAGGAGACCTGAAAGTGGCACATGGCAGAGTGTGGCGATGGAGACAGCAGCAATGGGAGGCCGTACAGGGACCCATGACACACTCTGGACCTGGCAGCAGCATGAGGAGGTGGTACAGGGGCCCATGACAGATTACGGGCCTGGCAGCAGCATGAGGAGTCGGTACGGGGGCCCATGGCAGATTATGGGCCTGGCAGCAGCAATGGGAGGCCCGTAATCTGCCAGCACCCTATGACAAAATTGAACCCACCAGCAGTGTGAGGAGACCTGAAAGTGGCACATGGCAGAGTGTGGCGATGGAGACAGCAGCAATGGGAGGCCGTACAGGGACCCATGACACACTCTGGACCTGGCAGCAGCATGAGGAGGCGGTACAGGGGCCCATGACAGATTACGGGCCTGGCAGCAGCATGAGGAGTCGGTACGGGGGCCCATGGCAGATTACGGGCCTGGCAGCAGCAATGGGAGGCCCGTAATCTGCCAGCACCCTATGACAAAATGGAACCCACCAGCAGTGTGAGGAGACCTGAAAGTGGCACATGGCAGAGTGTGGCGATGGAGACAGCAGCAATGGGAGGCCGTACAGGGACCCATGACACACTCTGGACCTGGCAGCAGCATGAGGAGGCGGTACAGGGGCCCATGACAGATTACGGGCCTGGCAGCAGCATGAGGAGTCGGTACGGGGGCCATGGCAGATTACGGGCCTGGCAGCAGCAATGGGAGGCCGTACAGGGACCCATGACACACTCTGGACCTGGCAGCAGCATGAGGAGGCGGTACAGGGGCCCATGACAGATTACGGGCCTGGCAGCAGCATGAGGAGTCGGTACGGGGGCCCATGGCAGATTACGGGCCTGGCAGCAGCAATGGGAGGCCCGTAATCTGCCAGCACCCTATGACAAAATGGAACCCACCAGCAGTGTGAGGAGACCTGAAAGTGGCACATGGCAGAGTGTGGCGATGGAGACAGCAGCAATGGGAGGCCGTACAGGGACCCATGACACACTCTGGACCTGGCAGCAGCATGAGGAGGTGGTACAGGGGCCCATGGCAGATTACGGGCCTGGCAGCAGCAATGGGAGGCCCGTAATCTGCCAGCACCCTATGACAAAAAATGGAACACACCAGCAGTGTGAGGAGACCTGAAAGTGGCACATGGCAGAGTGTGGCGATGGAGACAGCAGCAATAGGAGGCCGTACAGGGACCCATGAGAGACTCTGGACCTGGCAGCAGCATGAGGAGGCGGTATGGGGGCCCATGGCAGATTACGGGCCTGGCAGTAGCAATGGGAGGCCCGTAATCTGCCAGTACCCTATGACAAAAAATGGAACACACCAGCAGTGTGAGGAGACCTGAAAGTGGCACATGTTTGGGGCATGATTCATGGCGGATTTAGTCAGTTGTGTCAGGAACTGGTGGTTTGAAATCCAGACTAATCCACGCCTGATTCATTTTCACAAACGTGAGTCTCTCCACACTTTGGGTGGACAGTCGTGTCCTCCGCGGAGTTACAATACCTCCTGCCGCACTAAACACGCGCTCCGATGCCACGCTACTGGCCGGGCATGACAGCCTTTCAAGGGCAAATTCAGCTAGTTGGGGCCAAAGGTCAAGTTTCGTTGCCCAGTAGTCAAGGGGATTGTCTACCTCGGTTGGCAGGGTGCTGTCCAAGTAGGCCCAAGCCTGTTGTTTGAGGTCCTGCTCCAGGTCCACCTGATGCTGCTGCTGCTGCGGCTGGTTAGTAGTTTCCTCACTGCGCTGGTGAAGAAAGCTACTCATCATCGACTGCAGACTGAGGCAGCCGCTGCTGGTGGAGCTGCCACTGCTCCTACCACCCCACCCCTCCCCTGCTGCCATGGCAGCGGAACGCGAGCGCACAGGGCCCACAGTGTCTGAGGATGGACGTTGGAGCAGAAAGGCAGAGACCAACTGACTACATAGGTGGTTTTTATAGTACGTTATTTTGGCCTCCCTCTCAGCAGGTGTGAAAAAGGCCACCATTTTTGAACGGTAGCGAGGGTCCAACAAGGTGGACAGCCAAAAGTCATCCCTCTGTCTGATGGTTATTATTCGGCTGTCGCTACGCAAGCAACCGAGCATGCTATGGGCCATTTGTGCCAAGGAATGCGAGGGACTCCCTGCCTCCATCTCCACAGCATACTGCCACGGTGCGTCTGGGTCCTCTGTCTCCTCCTCCTCCTCCTCTACCAGATGCTCCTGCTCCTCCACTCCTGTCCGCTGAGTGGAAAAACCACCCATTTCACTCAATAATTCCTGAGCACCAATGTCCTCCTCTACCTCCTCCTCTTCTTCCTGTCCTGCCCCCACAGGGGTCATGTGGCGTTGAGATCTGTGCGCCACGTCTACCGCACCCTGACCAGCCATTGTTAACAGCATTTGTTCCAGGACGTGCAACAGAGGAATGACGTCGTTCATCCCATAGTCCTGCCGACTCACGAATAGCGTGGCCTCCTCAAAGGGCCTGAGCAAGCGGCAGGTGTCACGCATGAGCTGCCAATGGCTGACATCTAAGTTACACAGGGGAGTACCTTTATCCGCTTGTAACATCAGGAAATCGGTGATGGCCTTTCGCTGTTCGTAAAGGCGGTCTAACATATGTAGGGTTGAATTCCACCTTGTTGCAACGTCGCAGATCAGGCGATGCTGTGGAATTCCGTTCTGCCGCTGCAGCTCAAGGAGGGTGTGCTTTGCGGTGTAGGAATGGCTGAAATGCATGCAAAGTTTACGTGACATTTTAAGGATGTCTTGCAGTGGGATGGTGGATTTTAGGAACCGCTTGACAACCAGATTGAACACGTGAGCCATGCATGGCGCATGGCACAACCTTCCTTGACGCAGAGCAGACACCATGTTCTTTCCGTTGTCGGTCAACATGGTTCCGATTTTCAGTTTGCGCGGAGACAGCCATCTGTCGATTTCTCTGTTCATTACACTCAGAAGTTCCTCCCCTGTGTGACTACGTTTGCCAAGGCATACCAGGTGCAGCACAGCGTGACACCGTTGCGCCCTGCACATGTGATATGCCGGTCGGGTAATGGGATTTGGCACGGGGGTGGCGGCTGAGGACACGGCGGAAGAAGAGGTGGTAGAGGCGGACATCTTTTCTGGACCAAGGACGTGCAAACGTGGAGGCAAAAGCGGCGTGACCTGTCCAAGTTGCTGGTGCTGCTGTGCCGGCACCACGTTCACCCAGTGGGCCGTAAATGACATGTACTGTCCCTGACCGTAGTTACAGCTCCACACGTCGGCGCTGCCGTGCACTTTGGCAGAGACCGACATGCTCAAAGACTGGCCCACCATCTCTTCTACATGTGAATGCAGGGCTGGCACTGCCTTTTTGGCGAAGAAATGCCGGCTTGGCACTCTCCACCGTGGCTCGGCACAAGCCATCATTTCTTGGAAAGGTGCTGAGTCCACCACTTGGAAAGGGAGGGACTGCAGCACCAGCAACTTGGACAGGAGGACGTTCAGCTTCTGCACCGTCGGGTGCGTGCTCGCAAACTGTTGTCTCTTGGAAACGGATTCCAAGAAAGACTGCTGACGGAATCCGTGAAGAGGAGTAGCAGGAGAAGGAGCATCTGAACGAGCGGAAGATGCCAACGAGCGACAACTCCCCTCAGCAGAGGTGTTGGAGCCTTGACTGGCTGATAGAGGGCGATTGACGTCGGGTGACGGAGCAAGTAACGGAGCGGGGGCTGGGGCAGGCAGAACCGCCGTATCTTTATCACGGTTTTCCCAGGCCACCGAATGGCGACGCTGCATATGCTGACGCAACGCTGTAGTCCCAACATGGGCCCCCTGGCCACGCTTGACTTTCTGGCCACATAGTCGACATACGACTACGTTTACTTCCTCGGGCGGCTTGACGAAAAATTGCCACACCGCCGAGTAGGAAACTTTGCCCCCGCTACTCCTCACTGGCTGACTGCTACTTCCTCCGTGCACACCGGCACCACTACTGGCCGTGGTGGTAGGCTGCTGTGGAGCTGGTGCTCTACTCCGTGGCCGTTTGCCTCCACTGACACTGTTGCGACCCTGCTGCCTCCTGGGCAACCCACCGACTGTTTTGCTCGCTGCCAAGCTGGCACCCTCTTCTCCTGATGATGCGGAAGCAATAGCCTGATGACGACGAGGCTGCCAAGTGCGATCAGCCTCATCATCATCAATTAGGGTCTCCGCCTCACTACTAGCCCCCTCGGCTGCGTGTGGGTCAGGAGACAGACCTGTCTCTAGACCGGCTACCGAGCCACTCTCCTCGCCAGTACTTCTTCGCCTGGCTGCTGAAGAGGCGGATGTCTCCCCCCGTTCCTGACCGCCCTCTGTTAGCTCTTACTCACTGTACAGTGGGGCTGAGCCCACAGCATGCGATACTTCGCTTGGTGAGGGAACACCACAGGACAGGGGCAGGTAGAGGACACGTGATTTCAGTGGGCTTGCTCCCGGGCCATGCCAACTAACGGTTGTGTCTGACGTACCCACCGACCATTGGCTGTAGGTGTCAGAGGTGACCTGGGAAGAGGAAGACGACCGAGCCAACCAATCGATGACGGCAGGGTTGTCGGTGGAGACACGACCGCTGGATGACACCGGGAGCACTGGCCTCTGGCTGCGACTAGTGCTGCCTCGACCCCTTCCTCTGCTGCCACGTCTGCTCGCTCCTGAAACATTGCCTCCTCTGCCACTCCTCTGCGTGTTGTCTGACATACTCTTTAATTCAACGATTCTGTGTCCCTGAGTAACGATTCTGTGTCCCTCAGTAACGATTCTGTGTCCCTCAGTAACGATTCTGTGTCCCTCAGTAACGATTCTGTGTCCCTCAGTAACGATTCTGTGTGTCCCTGAGTAATGATTCTGTGTCCCTGAGTAACGATTCTGTGTCCCTGAGTAACGATTCTGTGTCCCTCAGTAACGATTCTGTGTCCCTCAGTAACGATTCTGTGTCCCTGAGTAATGATTCTGTGTCCCTGAGTAACAATTCTGTGTCCCTGAGTAACAATTCTGTGTCCCTGAGTCCCTGAGTAACAATTCTGTGTCCCTGAGTAACGATTCTGCGTCCCTCAGTAACAATTCTGCGTCCCTCAGTAACAATTCTGTGTCCCTCAGTAACAATTCTGTGTCCCTCAGTAACAATTCTGTGTCTGTCCCTGAGTAACAATTCTGCGTCCCTCAGTAACAATTCTGCGTCCCTCAGTAACAATTCTGCGTCCCTCAGTAACAATTCTGCGTCCCTCAGTAACAATTCTGCGTCCCTCAGTAACAATTCTGTGTCCCCGAGTAACAATTCTGTGTCCCTAAGTAACAATTCTGTGTCTGTCCCTGAGTAACAATTCTGTGTCCCTGAGTAATGATTCTGTGTCCCTGAGTAACGATTCTGTGTCCCTGAGTAACGATTCTGTGTCCCTGAGTAACGATTCTGTGTCCCTGAGTAACGATTCTGTGTCCCTAAGTAACGATTCTGTGGCCCTAAAGTCTCTCTGGCCCTAACTCTGTCCCTAATACAGACAGGTCTGTCTCTCTTGAATGACCGGAGGCTAATGGAGAATTGTAAGATGGCCGCAATTTATAGCTCCACCATTACACAGTGCTGGCTGGCTGGCTGCTGATTGGCTAATGCGATCACATGTCATGAATGAATGAATGCATTATGGGTCAGCGCGCCTTGTCTGCGCGCCTTCCCAGAGATCCCCGCTCCGTCGCCACACATGTCGCTGCCATTTTTGGGAAAATTCGATTCGTGCATCCGAAGTTTGCTAATTTTCGGATTCGGCGCGAATCGAATTTTTCCTGATCTTCGAAACGAATTCCACTTCGCCATGTTCGATTCGCTCATCTCTACTTATTATACCCAGCCTGAGCATCAGTGTGCAAATACTCAGGCACCCAATAAGTTATGCAATGCAAAGCTATTGTGTAGCTTCTCACCTCCGGAGTTACATTTATACAGATGGTTTTAAAATAATTATCGGGTTTAAATTCCTCTCTCTGCTTTTAAGATAAAGATCAAGAGATAAAAGATAAAGAAAATAAGAGAAAAATAATGACAGATAATGGAAAAAAGTAGGATGGTAGAGAAAAAATGTACAGTGTAAACTTTGGTGCTTCATAAATACTTAGAGAGTCCATTATTTTAAAGTCTTTGTAATTCATTGTATGGTGGTATCAACACAAAATAGCTTTTCAGGGCATTTAGTTCTTCCCCACTAACCAACAGGTTCAGGAGACTTCTGTGCTTCTGTAATTTACTTGTAAATTAGTATTTCTGGTCACACAGATTCACACCTCTTCAACATCTGAAAGACAAGAAATTCTCAAAGAGTTAATTGGCAAAGTCCTTTAACTTTGTGCTTGAAGATAAAACAAAGTCTTCTTACTTTAAAAATGCAAAACCAGACTGAATGCTGCTTTCACTCTTTTACTCTATTCTATCTTGATCATTAAGAGCACGGAGCATGCACTATGTCAAACTTATTAAACCTATGTTGCCACTTTGACATAATAATAAAAATTACAAAAAGAACACAAGAGCAACTCAAACACTGTATGAACCACACACTCAGTGTTGACAAACAGTTTTTTTTCTTCTTTACACATATGGATGGAGATGCTAGCAGTCTCCCTCCCTTGACATTTTCATGTCAATGGCAACCTTTAGGAAAACAAAAATGGATACAGTTGCTAAATTGGGGGTTTACCCAGCAACTGGTGTCTAAAACTATACAAACTACAAAAACAATTTGGAATTTATTTCCCACCTGACATAAAAAAGTATACAAAATTATGAAGGCTTATCCTTGGAAACACAAAAATACATAAGGGTCCATCATAATGTCCCAAATACTGAGGCCAAATCTCTGATAGCAATTGCTAAATCTTAATGCATGCCAAAGAACTTTAACCAGAAAGTCTCATACCACACGTCCCACTGTCTATGGCCTATACACAGAATGGTTGTTCTTCCCAGTGTAGTACCTTTGCGTAAATGGAGACACATCCATCAGCTCTTTTAGTTGCTCTATAAATGTATGTCTTTCTTGTTTTAGCTGACTATTCTCAGATTGTAACCTGGTTATTCGGGTTTTAAAAGAGATTTGGCTTTGGGTATTGTGGCCTACATGCCTGGGAGCATTGCCCCACCTTGCAGAGTAAACTTCTTTGTGTCTCAGTGCAGTTATGGGGTACCGAGAGTCCCTTTGCTTACTGCTATTATGCACAAAACAATATCGTGCAATGTGCCCCAACCTTTTACAAGCAAAACATCTCTGAACTGGCTTCCCTGAATAAACCCTTCTCTGAGCACATGACGACGGTGACGCATTACAATTGCCAGAATCTCGAAACCTCACACTCTCATTGTCTGAGGAACATTTACCATCAACAGAGTCATCCGATGTGCCCACTGCCACTGCATTACTATTTTCCACTGCCCAATCAGACCCATTCTCTATTTCCATGTCCAAGTCAGTCTCACAACTGCTACAAAACCATTGTCTATACATTCATCGTAGACCTTACTTGCAGCAACAACAACACTTCTTTAGAGACACTATCTATGCTAAATATTGAGAATGGTCAACCTTTGCACGTTTGCAGCATATCTCCCGTATGGCATGCAGGGCATTCCCCAAACAAACATAATCTCATTGCGTAAATTTGTATTTTCATTATTAATATGCTTACTTTCTGGGTCAAATATAGCAACCTGCTGGGCAAGAAGATTCAAGTTCTCAACTTCAGCTCTTAAAAACTCCACCTCATCTTCCAATTTCTTCTTCTGCTGAAACACATACTGTATTTGTATTGCTCTGCTATCCAGCCAGCAGCAGAAATTAGCACATACTTCACCTTATGTTTATTTAACTTTTTGCCACAAATCTTTTCATCCACCCATTTTTGTGCTCCTTTTGTGATCCTTGTATAGCTTGAATAATAGCCTCAGTGCCTTTTTACTTGTGCCACCTTTTTCAAAATTCCTTCCATTACTGAGATAAACACAAATATAAAACAAAAGGAAAAAATTGAACTCACTGTATATGAGGCTTAGTCTTGTAGCTACTTTCTCGATGTCCACTTCAGGTCTTCTGGTCCATGGCACAGTCTTTTGTTCAGTTTTTCAGTCTCCAGAGAATGATTCTGGGGTTCCAAACTTCTTTGATTTGTGGATCAGACTCTTAAAGTCACCACCAGACGTTTGAGTCACAGTACAGCTTCTGGGTCCACCTCATGGGACTGTTGTCATCACCGACTTCTGTTACTGAACCCAAAAATGCTTTTCTGGTCACTTGAATGGCATCAATCTGTTGTCATATATAATGCCAAGGATGTTGAGGAGTGATAATTGTGATTATTGTTGTTGATGTAAGAGTTCTCTAGCCAAATTCCTTTATCCCAGAAATGTATTTTCCCACAGCAACAAGTTCAAGGTTCTTTTCCAGAGAGTGCATTTAATCATCTCAAAAACGATCCAGAAAACAGAGGCACAGACAAGGCAGATGACAGGGTACTTAGAATATTCATGCACCTATCAGACACCTTTAGAGGATCCACTTTCTCCTGTCATAATTCAACCAAAAGAACCTTCCCTAATATACACATTTTGCCCATTCAGTAAAATGATAAGCTCTCTGATTGGCCACTTTTAATAGCCCTTTTGATTTTCTGGGTGACAGGTAATGCCTTTTGGTCTTGGACAGCTGCAGTCATAAATTATATTGGAAGTTGTCCAGATATTTCCTAAACTGCATTCTTTTACCATTAATTCGATAAACAAGTTACCATTTGAAGAATGCTATTTATCATACTTAATACTCCTTTTCATGTTATTAGATATTAGATGCTGGCCAAGTCCTTTCAAGTCTGACTGAGCAATCTGCATTTCATCACCCTTGCAAGTTTGCAAATTAACCTCTTTGAAATGTAACAAGTTGGCCCCCGCAAGTGCCAGGGTGAACATAGCAAAGAGTCATTGGCTATCCTTTTGTCGAGTAAAATACACCTAGCTTAGTCAGATGCTTGCCTGGTCAGTAACGTGAATATACATTTTATATATATATACATACACACATATACACACACACTATATTGTCAAAAGTATTGGGACGACTGCCTTTACACACACGAACTTGAAATTCATCCAGAAGGTGTTCTATCGGGTTCAGGTCAGAACTCTGCACAGGCCAGTCAAGTTCCTCCACCCCAAACTTGCTTATCTATATCTTTATGGGCCTTGCTTTCTGCAATAGTGTGCAGTCATGTTGGACCAGGAAGCGGCCATCCCCAAACTGTCCCCACAAGGTTGGGAGCATGAAATTGTCCAAAATGTCTTGGTATGCTGATGCCTTAAGAATGCCCTTCACTGGAAGTAAGAGGCCAACCCCAACCCCTGAAAAACAACCCCACGCCATAATCCCCCCTCCAACAAACTTCACACTTGGCACAATGCAGTCAGGCAAGTACCGTTCTCAAGGCAATCGTCAAATCCAGACACATCTATCGGACTGCCAGACAAAGAAGTGTTATTCTTCACTCCAGAGAACACATCTAGAGTCCAGTGGCAATGTGCTTTACACCTTCATCGGACGCTTTCCATTGCACTTGATGATGTAAGGCATTGAAGCAGCTGCTTGGCCATGGAAACCCATTCCACGAAGCTCTCTACGCACTGTTGTTGTGCTAATCTGAAGGCCATATGAAGTTTGGAGGTCTTTATCTACTGACTCTGCATACAGTTGGCAACTTCTGCGCACTGTGCACTTCAGCATGCTCTGACCCTGCTCTGTCATTTTACGTGGCCTTTGTAGCCGAGTTGCTATTGTTCCCAGTTGCTTCCACTTTGTTATAATACCACTAACAGTTGATCATGGAATATTTAGTAGCAAGAAAATTAGACAGATGAACTTATTGCAACCTATCAAGGTACCACGTTTTAATTCACTGAGCTCCTGAGAACGACCCATTCTTTCACAAGTGTTTGTAGAAGCAGTCTGCATGCAAGCAGATGCCTGATTTTATACACCTGTGGGCATGGAGCTTATTGTAACACCTGAATCCAATGATTTGGAGGGGTGTCCCAATACTTTTGGCAATAATAGTGTGTGTATATATATATATATATATATATATATATATATATATATATATATATATTGTGGGAACTCGCTTATTAGTGGTAGAGCTTCTTCAAAGCACACGGCAACTTGCTTATTTTTAAGGACCTTTTTGCCCACTTTTATTTAAATGAAAGTCCTGTAACATAAAGGTTTCCCGCGCAGGGGTTTCCACCATCACACAAATTAACAGTATTCAGCCTCCTGGCTTGTACACAGTTTTAAGTCTACCTCCTGTAGACTCTTCCCAAAATATGGCACTAGCACACAGCTAGTCTGGCTTCCACCTCTCCTTGGTGAAGCCCACCTGACGCCAAGGCAGAGACCTCCTGCCTGCCAGGGGTGGAGCCCTCCTGACTCCTATCTGCTGGGGTGGAGCCCAGAATCAAGGCCTGCACACACCTGTGCAATCAGCGCACTGGCTGCTCCCAAAATATGGGCCCAGGATTGGAGATTTCATCCCTCCCAAATCTCTAAGAAATCTCCAGGCTACAGGTCCCAAAACAGGCTTTACAAACCAAAGAGGAAACTGATAAACCAGTTTCCTCTGCATTATGAGATCTGCCTGGAGCCCCTCAACCTGTATAGTTGAGAATCCTGGGTCTCCATTGTGATTTCCACTGTGGCAGGATACCGCACTGCCACATATCCCCCCCCTTTGTTTTGATCCCGTAGGGGGCAGAACACACAAGCCCAAACTCTTTAATTTGGCACCTCTGTACCAGCTTTCACCCATATGAGCCCATTCCTGACTGACATTGCTTTCAAAGGGAAACTTTCCTTCCTGTCTTATGAAGCGACTTTCCCTGTGTTCTCCTACTACACGGACTTGGGCTCTATAAAGACACTGTGCCTTTTTACGGGTACGCTTCCAAAAGCGTTGCCTCTCTATTTTCCTTGGGGCCACCCAAGTCACCTTCCCATTAAGGAACTTCCAAAACTTAGGACCTTTCTGAGGCTGAGGTTGACGCCTGAGTTTTAGGTGTCGGATAACATTAAAGCTACGCTGCACTCTCAACCGCCGGTTTCCCTTTACCTTTGAAGGGGTCACGCTTTTAAACACAAGAAGTGTGGGCTCTTTTATTGGGGTTCCCTTAGTCCCTCTCTGCATTCTATGTACATGCATCCTCTTACTGACTAAACTTAGCTCTGCTTGTTTCCCCCTGTACACTGCATGCTTCCTTTTGTCCCTGACGTTCTTAGACGACAGCAATGTACTACTCCCTTTCTGAAGTACAAAACGATTGTCTTGCACTTCAGATGTTTTTATGTCAGGGGACCTCTCTACATATTCCACTTCCTTCAAGTTTTCCCTCTGGGCAGATAAGCCATTTAAAGTTTCCCTTCCCAGACTACCCTCCTGAACCTGTAGGGGGCCTAATTCTACTGCAGCTTTTCTCTCAGCTGTGTCTACCACATCATTACCCGCCACATCACATGTTTCAGGGTTATCTGCACACATGTCCACATGACCTTCAGGTCCATCATTAGGTTTATGGTCACCCACAGAAACTAAATGATCAACATTTACCAGTGCCTCACACTTTTCCTCATCATATTTAACATTTACCAGTGCATCGCACTTTTCCTCATCATAATAAATATCAACATTTACAAAGGCCTTGCATTTTTCCTCATGGTCAGAAACATCCACACCTTTGTCAGAATTAATTTCAATGTTTGGCAGGGCAGTGTCTGGAGACCAAGTGCACAGCGTGGAGTGGTTGTCTCCCATGGCAACGTCGCTATCCACCAGCTCCACTGGCACATGAACCTCTTCCAGCAACTGTCCTGACACCTGACCATCATAACATAATTCCACATTTGGTTTACTGACCCCAGTCACTTGATTTGTGCCATCTGACACTTCCACCAACACTGGCTCATTTGGGATCACACTATTCATTCCCGCACCATTGGATCCTTTGTGGTTTGTGGGCACGATCTCTGCTATGTGCTCAATCTCACTTGGCCCGTCCATATTGGGAGGGAGACCATCTGCAACAACAGCAAGTGTGCCCTTGTCTATAAGCTGCTCTGCAGTCCCTCCATTTAGCACAGCAGAAGTCGTGTCCACTCCATTGTTGGAAACAGAGGTCCCTTTCAACAAAGCCAACAGGTTTTCAGCCCATCTGTCCCAGTCTACTTTCTCTGTGCTCCAAGCAGAGGAGCTACGCAGTACTCCATCAACTGCAGGAGGAGACACAGGACAGAGTGGCTCAGCAGACACATCACATATATCACTTTTGTTCAAACAAAACTGTGGCACTAAATGTTTAACCTCAACAGGTTGCAATACCACACCCTCACCACCGTACTCTGATGGCGCTTCATTCAATTCAGGAACACTTCCATACATATTGTCAGTACTGACAGCCTCAGTTAACCCATTATCATCATGAGCATTTTCAAATATTTCTGTTTTAGCATTTAAATCATTTGGTTCAAGTACTCTCTTGTCCAGAGCAGCACCATAGTTGTCCCAGGCAACCTCTTGCTCCAACACACAGAGCTCCCAGGAAGTTTCCATGGACACCTTTGCAGCCTTGGATACTGTTGCCAAGGGCAACAACATATCTTTACTCATTTTCACATCAACACTGTTATCTTTAGTGAGCTGTGCTAGCCCATCACCAACCATAACATTACATTTACCAACAGTAACACTTTTGTCGGCATGACCATCAGCATTCTCATTGCATATAGACATGACTGTGGCTTTTGCAGGTAATCCCTGGCCATTACCCAGCTGAGCAGCCTGTGAGCCATGCCTCACGGCACTCTCTCTCTTTAAAGGGACACTATATTCAGTTTTAGCAGCTCCATAGCTGACCTGGGAAATCCTCTGCTCCGTCACTGCGGACTCCTGGGAGGTTTCCCTGGGCATCTCTGCAGCACCTGTCACTAGGGAACACGGTGCCACGACAGTTTTGGTCACCCCTAGTCTAACTTCACCAGCCATCTGCTGGATTACAGCAGGCACATGCAGAGTCCCCATGTCCTTTTCCATATTTAGTCCTGCTAATCGTTGGGCTGTTCCCTGTGTCTCCCCACTACTCAGGGTAGCACACAGCAGCCAGTCCATGTTCATCTGTATTGTGGAACTCCCTGAAGGACCCACTCTCACTTCCTTGGACTCAGTCCCACAACCTGAAACAGTCTTACCATTTCCTGAAGCAGGTGTCATAGCCTTCACTTGAGTACGTAGTCTCTCCTCTGTGGTGTCTCCACAGGCTGACTTCCCCATGTGGTCATGATGCAACACTGCAGCCATTCTGGACCAACTTACACCCCCTGCAGGTAACACAAGATCCCTGTTGCTAGGGGTAGCAGTAGACTCGCTTTCAAAAGGCAGTGGGCTATACCTCATGTAGGATGCAGACTGTTGTGCCCTCTGTTCAGGGCTGACCACTTCACCTAAGTGGCCGTAACACGAAACCTTGCATTTCTCTGGTTTTCTGATCTCTTGGCCTTCCAGTGACACCTCTCCCAACCTGGAGCATTGCTGGCCAGCCATGACACGCCGAACTTCCCCTTGAAGAAGGATTTTCTCTTTAAAGGTGCAGTAGTCATCCTGGTCCCAATCCATCAAATGGTAAATCGACCGGAACTCCCTCGGTAATAAGGTTTGCAGCAACTTTGGCCACCGGTCCCTAGGCCATTTTCTCTGTGTAGCACCTTTTTCAAAGTTTTCAAGGAAGTCCCCAACCTCCTCTGTAGGTAGCATGGGTTGCATGTAATCAGAGGCCCAGAACTCAGCACCTCTCACCGTAGACTTTACATTGCAGCTATTGCTACGAGCAACCACACTCCTCTCAAACTTGTGGCCAGCCTGTCTCTCCTTCCTTGCACTCAGAGCCGGCTTGCCAAACATAGATGTAATCCTTTGCTATGCTATGCAACTTTGCAATGGAGGCTGGGACAAAGGGCATTTGGAGACAGTGTGCCCCCACTCCCTGCATCGCAAACATCGCTCTTCCCAGCGTGTCTTGTCCAGGCTCCCCACATTGCAGCCTTTTTCCAGCTTAGGACTCTGCACATTCATAGCTGGTCTCCTTTCACCAGTGTTGTCAGGGGCAACAGCAGCAGTTTCCCACTGTGGAAACCTCTGTACAGCCATGTATGGGGCTTGTTCTGGTGATAACAACCCCTCCAGCCATAGGGCTCTTTTCTCATTTCCGCAAATCTTTCTTCTTTTCTTTGCTTTGACCGCCCCATCTTTACAGTCACTTCACAACACCTTTGCACAGTCCAGCATCAAAGAAATGAAGTACTGTCTTTTTAAGGCAGGTTCTCCTCACCTGCACACACACCAAATTGTGCTGTCCATTGCACAGAAACACCATTCATATAACTGATGAACTTACTTTTGCAGGGATCTCCAATTCTGCCCACTGCATTCTCCACCATATGTGGGAACTCGCTTATTAGTGGTAGAGCTTCTTCAAAGCACACGGCAACTCGCTTATTTTTAAGGGCCTTTTTGCCCACTTTTATTTAAATGAAAGTCCTGTAACATAAAGGTTTCCCGCGCAGGGGTTTCCACCATCACACAAATTAACAGTATTCAGCCTCCTGGCTTGTACGCAGTTTTAAGTCTACCTCCTGTAGACTCTTCCCAAAATATGGCACTAGCACACAGCTAGTCTGGCTTCCACCTCTCCTTGGTGAAGCCCACCTGACTCCAAGGCAGAGACCTCCTGCCTGCCGGGGTGGAGCCCTCCTGACTCCTATCTGCTGGGGTGGAGCCCAGAATCATGGCCTGGCCTCCACAAAAAGGCCTGCACACACCTGTGCAATCAGCGCACTGGCTGCTCCCAAAATATGGGCCCAGGATTGAAGATTTCATCCCTCCCAAATCTCTAAGAAATCTCCAGGCTACAGGTCCCAAAACAGGCTTTACAAACCAAAGAGGAAACTGATAAACCAGTTTCCTCTGCATTATGAGATCTGCCTGGAGCCCCTCAACCTGTATAGTTGAGAATCCTGGGTCTCCATCGTGATTTCCACTGTGGCAGGATACCGCACTGCCACAATATATATATATATATATATATATATATATATATATATATATATATAATTACAATATCCTACTGTTCCCAGAAGTGTTGAAGCCGTTATGGCTGCAAAGGATTGGCCAACTCCGTATTGAACCCTATGGACTGAGACTGGGGTGCCATTAAAGTTCTTGTGCGTGTAAAGGCAAGTGTCCCAATACTTTTCACAATATAGTGTGTGTGTGTGTAAATGTGTGTGTGTGTGTGTGTGTGTATATATATATATATATATATATATACTGGATATATGTGTTTAATAATAAATAGTAAATTAACCGTGCTTATTCCCCTCAGAAGCAGCTTCCGGATTTTACAGCAATAGACTGGGATCTTAGAATTTTTCAAACTGAACAGTAATGATTCTAAATGTAAATTGTTTTTAATAACAAACATTTTTTTTATAAAAAATGTCATTCTTATTTGCTCTATGCAATGGTTTTGCACAGGGCAGTCTGGATCCTCCTCTGCTTGCGTCCCCTGTCAGCGCTCCTGACTCCTCCTCCCCGTCGAGTGCCCCCCATAGCAAGCCACTTGTGCATGCTCGCTCCCAAGGCAAATTCTGTGTGTCCATAAGACACACAGAGCATGGCTCATCCCCACCCTCCATTCCCTCCTCAGTTGGCTGTGATTGACAGCAGCAAGAGCCAATGTTGCTATAGTGTGCAAGTATGTGAATGGGACTTTATATGGGCACAGAATTGTGCCAAGACTGTACACATGCATGACTCAATGTTCACTCAGAAAAAACCCTGACAGGCAGGGTAAAGCATTTATGACAGAAGAGACTTAGAGTCTCTTCTATCATACAAAGCCCACATGTCAAAAAAAAAAGTTTGCTTCCACTTTAAACTGGAAATCCTCTTTTAGTGTATGAAATAAATATTGTCAAAGACCTATGCGCATTTTAAAGTTGACAAAAATGTTATAATTAACAGGTATCTAAGCAGATATTAAAGTAGAACTTTACCCCTAGCAGTTGATAACAATTATTGGGCTCCATTCACAAAAGCAGATTGCATGTCATACTTAGGTGTTTTCACAAATATCGCATGTGTTCCTGAAAATGTCAAGTCACTATTGCTTTATGCAGTAGTTAGCAGACAAAGCAAAAATGCTCCATAAATACCCCATAAAACAGGAGTTAAAGTCAATTAAAAAGAGAAAATAAATAAATGTATGTGGTAAATAGGTAGTGCTCCAGGCTCGTAATAGTTCCTGAGCCAAACAACATGGCTGTTAAGAAGCGGGCAGCCACCGCGTCCTTAACAGCTGATGAGTCATCAGCTGTCAGCAGGATTCCTCTCTGACAACTGAATGTAATTAAAACATTTGCTGGCAATTAAAAATTATGGAAAAAACATCCTGGCACCCCCCCCCCCCCACAATCCATACCATGCCTTTAGGGTTTGGTATGGATTGTAAGGGAAACCACATGCCAAAATTGAAAAAAAATGGTGTGGGGTCCCTCCCACATCCATACCTGACCCTTAGGTTTGGTATGGATTTTGAGGGCAATCCCATGCCAAAATATTTTTAAAAATGGCATGGGGCTCCCTCCAAAATCCATACCAGACCCATATTCAAGCATGCAGCCTGGCAGGTCAGGAAAGGGGGGGATGAGCAAGCCCCCCCTCCTTAACCATACCAGGCCACAAACCCTTAACATTGGGGAGGTGCTTTGGGGCAGGAGGGCCATGTTGAGAAGGGAAAGGGCCTTATCCCCACAACCCTGGCCGGTGGTTGTGGAGGTCCGGTGCTTATCAGAATCTCGAAGCCCCCTTTAACAAGGGGGCCTCCAGATCCCGGATTCCCCCTGTTTAAATGAGTATGGGGTACATAGTACCCCTAATCATTCACCAAAAAAGCGGCAAAAAAGAATAAAAATGCAACAGCAGTTTTTCACCCCGCCCACTTAGTTTATTTAGTGGCGAGAGGCAACAGAGCTATCATTCGGCGGGAGCCTTTGTTGGGAGAAGATCTTTTTTTTTTCTTTTTTTCAAGTTGGCAGCTGGTGTCCATTGCGATTAAAGCTGGATCTACACTGGGTACAATTTTTTTTTTTATTGTAAAATAAAGGACTAGTCAAAAACCGTTGTGTTTTTTACCACTTTTTTGGTGAACGAGTAGGTGTACTATTTACCCTATACTCATTCACATGGGGGGCAGGATCTGGAGGGCTTTCAGATTTCAATAAGCCCCCCCTGCCCGCAGACCCCCACAACCACCAGACAGGGTTGTGGTGAAGAGGCTCCTAAAGAAAAATACCATGGTTTTAAGTCAGTGTAATTTCTTTTAACTATGTATATAATTTGTTAATATACATAAACATCCATACATATAACAAACATAATACAGTATTCATAGAGTATTATGGATTTTTTAAACAGAGAATTAGAAAAAAAGCTGTTCACTTTCAGACTCTCTCTCTTTGATTGAAACTCCATAAGGGAAAGGAGCAAATCACTCTTCTGATTCACTGAGTTCAGTCTGGCTACTGAGGTCATGCTTTTTTTTTTAAAGAAAAGTAGCTAAATGTAAGCATGTTAATGTGAAAAGAAGCCCAAGGTTTCACATGCTGGATGAAAATAGTATATAATTATAGTATATACAGTTAGGTCCATTTTTTTTTCAGGTATTTACCAAAACATATTCAAGCTATAGTTATATAATGGATGTGAGCTGAACATGCACACTCTCAGGTTTAATTTGAGGCTATGTACATCCAAATTAGAGGGGTGGGAATTATAGCTAGTAGTCACCCCCCCCCCTTTTTCAAGGGACCAAAAGTAATTGGATAATTGAATCAAAAGCTGTTTCATGGCCAGGTGTGCGCTACTCCATCGTTATTTCTTCATCAATTAAGCAGGTAAAAGGTCTGGAGTTGATTCTATGTGTGGTATTTGCATTTGGAATCTATTGCTGTGACCCTACATCATGCTTTCAAAGGAGTTGTCCATACAAGTGAAACTGGCCATTGTAAGGCTTCAAAAATGAAACAAATCCATCAGAGGGATAGCAGCAACATTAGGAGTGGCCAAATCAACTGTTTGATACATTCTGAGGAAAGTAGAATGCACTGGTGAGCTCAGCAACATAAAAAGGCATGGAAGTCCACAAAAGATAACAGTGGTGGATGATCGCAGGATCCTCTCTATGGTAAAAAGCATTCTTTGGATGGATGCAACTAAGATTAATCTGTACCAGAATGACAGAAAGAAAAAAGTGTGGAGAAGGCTTTGAACAGCTTATGATCCAAAGCACACACGTCATCTGTAAAACATGGTGGAGGCAGTGTGATGGCATGGGCAGGCCTGGCTTCCAGTGGCACTGGGTCATTGGTGTTTATTGATGATGTGACAGAAGACAGAAGCAGCAGGATGAACTCTACCATGTTTAGAGATATACTGTCAGCCCAGATTCTGCCAAAGGCAGCAAAGTTGATTGGACGGCGCTTCACAGTACAGATGGACAATGATCCAAAACACACTGCAAAAGCAACCCAGGAGCTTTTGAAGAAAAATAAGTGGAATATTCTGCAATGGCTGAGAATTACCTGATCTCAACCCAATTGAGCATGCATTTCACTTGCTGGAGGCAAAACTAAAGGCAGAAAGACCTACAAACAAAGAACAACTGAAGACAGCTGCAGTTAGAGCCTGGCAAAGCATCAGAAAGGAGGAAACCCAATCTTTGGTAAGTTCCATAGGTTCCAGACTTCAGGCAGTCATTGCCAGTTAAGGATTTTCAACAAAATATTAAAAATGAACATTTTATTTATGATTATATTCATTTGTCCAATTACTTTTGTTCCCTTGAAAAAGGGGGGGTGGCTACTCTTAAGAGCTGTAATTCCTAAACCCTTCCTCCAATTTGGATGTACATGTCCTCAAGTTAAACCTGAGTTTGTAAACTTTCAGCCCATATCCATTATATAACTACAGTAAGTCCCCTACTTACAAACGAGTTCCATTCCAGGAGAACGTTTGTAAATCAGATTCGTTCGTAAGTCCTACAAAGTGAGTCTTATACACCTTTGACACAAATATACAATGTAAAGCATAAAAAAAAAAAACACACAAAAATACTGTAAAAAACTATTTTTACTTTGACAGTTACCTTAAAATGGTGTTACAGTACAGTACAACTGTAAATAAACAATTTTTTTTATTTTACAGTTACCTTAAAATGTACAGTACAGTACCACAACTGTAGTGGAAGAGAGTTACTAACTGGAAGAGGTAGGTTAGGTGGGAGATGGTGGGGCTGAAGGATCACCAGCAATAAGAGATGGAGGTCAAGATGAAATTTGGCCCAAACCTGATGTTGACAGAGCTGAAGGATCATCAGCAATAGGAGATGGAGGGCAAGATGGAATTTGGCCAATACCTGATGTTGACAGAGCTGAAGGATCATCAGCAATAGGAGATGGAGGGCAAGATGGAATTTGGCCCACACCTGATGTTGACGGAGCTGAAGGATCATCAGCAATAGGAGATGGAGGGCAGGATGGAATTTGGCCCACACCTGATGTTGACGGAGCTGAAGGATCATCAACAATAGGAGATGGAGGGCAAGATGGAATTACACTCACACCTGATGTTGATGACAAAGGTGTTTTGATGGATTCGATTCTGTCTACCGTCTGGAAAAAATGATCCAGTGATGTCTGAGTAGTAGCTCTTTTTTTCTCATCATAGATGACTCTGTAGCACTGAATGGCATGATGAATGGCTGCTGCAACCTTTGTGTAGCGTTCTACTTTGGGATCCTGTGCCTCAAAAACTAACAATGCCTCTTCAAGTAAAGAAAATCCCCTTGCCATTTCCTGTGTTGTGAATCTCTTTGGTTCTTCAGTTACATCTTCCTCTTGGCTCTCTTTGTCTTTTCGCTGGGCCTCTATTCCATGAGGTCCTCATTAGTAAGCTCCTCATGTTGCACAGCAAGGAGTTCAATGAAGTCGTCTTCTTGCAGATCTAGCTTCAGCTTCATGCTAAGGGTCGCCAAGTTGTTGAAGACCTCTTTGGACTCCTTACCCATCTTCTCAAGTCCATGAACTTCATGAACAAACTGTGGGCTTGCCAAGCAAAGGTGATATTTTTTATGGCCTTGAAGATGTTATAGTCTGTCAGCGATCCGGGTATGACCAGAAATGTGTGGACTGACACAGGGAAGTAACAGGTTTCAGGAATGATATAATAATATAATTTATTATTAGCTACCAAAATATACAACGCTCAGTAAATAAACCAACCTTCCACTAATCTTAGTATGTGCAGGAACACAGGCGCAGTCAGGGCTGGAGAGGTGGAAGGGTCAGGCCGGCCATATGGTTCTGTTAACAACCGTCTGGTGATACCCCTAGCAGTCCTAAGGACAGGATTCCCCAGGGCGCGGAGTCTAAGTCCCAGTCTGCTTATTCACCAGGGCCCCTGATGGTGGGGATGGACTTGGAGCAGACAGGAACCAGGTCGCGGCCCCTGAGTACACCTGCTCATGGTAGAGGGATCCGCCAGAGGTATATGCAGGTAGGAAGCCTGATGTGAAGAGGCAGAAGGTGTGAGCAGGGATGGCTGGATCTGTGCAGGATGGATGGATCGTCTGGGTAGCGTAAGGCATAGTCAGGCAGGCCAGGTCAGCAACATGCGGGCAGCGAGGTACCGAAGGAGCAGGGAGAGAATAGTCAGGGTCACAAGCCGGGTTCAGGAACTCAAGGGCAGCGCGGTACAGAGGATCGGGCAGAGAATGGTCAGGGTCACAAGCCGGGTTCAGTAACTCACGGGCAGCACGGTACAGAGGATCAGGCAGAAGGATGGTCAGGCAAGCCAGGGGTTAAACAGGAGACGGTCAGCAGGGTCAGGAACAATGCAGGGTCAGCAACTAGGCAGATAGGCAGGAACACAGGATACCAGGTACAGGGGCTCATGGGAAACATACACCAAGGCACTGATCACAGGCCTGGTCATTCCTTAAATACACCTCCTGCAATCAGCCCCAGGTGTTGGCTGACTGCAGGAGTGAGCTTCTGGCTGCTGAGAGCACCCGCTGGTTAGCCCTGGTACTGCAGCCCACACGGCAGGTGAGTCCCTTCCTGACAGTACACCCCCCCCCTCAAGGAGCGGCCTCAGGATGCTCCAAACAGTCCTTAGTGAGCAAAATGTTCCACCGCCCGGGTCAGGTAACTGGCTGGATATCTTACTGCCGGAGTCAACCGGCTGGCTGGGTTTCCTGCTGGCAGACTTCTCTTTATGTAGGGGAACCAAGGAAGGCAGGTCGCTGGACACAGGATGTCAGGGATGCAGGTGTGACCAGAAGTTTGTGGACTGACACAGGGAAACGTAGGCTTCAGATATAGTAAATAATATAATTTATTGAGACTAACAATACAAATATAAACGCAGTGCACCAAACCCCAAGCTAACACAAATACATACAACAAGGTGAAACAAACCCAAACCTAAACTGATATAGATACACAGGTGCATACACATATAGAGCACAACGTAGTCAGGCAGGCCGGGTCGATAACTATCGGGCAGGTAGGTACAGGAGGAGCAGGCGGAGAGAATGGTCAGGGTCACAAGCCAGGGATCAAACAGGAGAAGTCAGCAGAGGTCAGGATCAGGCAGGGTCGGCAACAAGTCAGGCAGAAACAGGAACAGGAACAGGAATGCAGGTTACAAGATACAGGGGCCCATGGAAAAACACACACCAAGGCCCTGACTGTGAGTCTGGCCATTCCTTAAATACAACCCCTGCAATCAGCTTCAGGTGTTTTGGCTGACTGCAGGGGTGAGTCTCTGATTGCTGAGAGACAGTACCCCCCCCTCAAGGAGCGGCCTCAGGACGCTCCAAACAGTCCTAGCTGGGTAAAATGTTCCACCGCCCGGGTCCAGTAACTGGCAGGATATCAAAGACTGGCACATCGAGCTGGGCACCGGAAGGAGGCCCATTGGGCTGGGTACCGGACGGAGGCCCATCGGGCTGGGCACCGGACGGAGGCACTTCGGGCTGGGCACCGGACGGAGGCACTTCGGGCTGGGCACCGGACGGAGGCACTTCGGGCTGGGCACCGGACGGAGGCACTTCGGGCTGGACACCGGATGGAGGCACTTCAGGCTGGACGCCGGATCACCAGGCGAAGCAGCGGGCACCGGGCCACCAGGCGGGGCAGCGGGCACCGGGTCACCAGGCAGGGCAGCGGCCACCGGGCCACCAGGCAGGGCAGCAGGCACTGGGCCACCAGGTGAAGCGGCAGGCACCGGGCCCCCAGGCAGAGCGGCGGGCCTTGGGCCCCCAGGTGGAGCAGTGGGCACCGGGCCACCAGGCAGAGGGGTGGGCACTGGGCCACCAGGCAGCGTGGCGGGCACCGGGCCCCCTGGCAGGGCGGCGGGCACCGGG
This sequence comes from Staurois parvus, assembly GCF_062004578.1. Taxonomy (NCBI): domain Eukaryota; kingdom Metazoa; phylum Chordata; class Amphibia; order Anura; family Ranidae; genus Staurois; species Staurois parvus. The sequence continues at coordinate 5,093,912 of NW_028317953.1, forward strand.
CCCCCAGGCAGGGCGGCGGGCACCGGGCCCCCAGGCAGGGTGGCAGGCACCGGGCCACCAGGCGGAGAGGCGGGCACCGGGCCCCCAGGCGGAGCGGCGGGCACCGGGCAACCAGGCGGAGCGGTGGGCACCGGGCAACCAGGCGGAGCGGTGGGCCTCGGGCCCCCAGGCGGAGCGGCGGGCACCGGGAAACCAGGCACAGGGGCGGGCACCGGGCCACCAGGCAGGATGGCGGGCACCGGGCCCCCTGGCAGGGCGGCGGGCACTGGGCACCCAGGCAGGGAGACAGGCACCAGGCCCCCAGGCAGGGCGGCGGGCACCAGGCCCCCAGGCAGGGCAGCAGGCACCAGGCCACCAGGCGGAGCAGCAGGCACCGGGCCCCCAGGCAGGGTGGCGGGCATCGGGCCCCCAGGCAGAGCGGCAGGCACCGGGCCCCCAGGTGGAGCGGCGGGCACCGGGCAACCAGGCAGGGCGGCGGGCACCGGGTCCCCAGGCAGGGCGGCGGGCACCGGGCCCCCAGGCAGGGCGGCGGGCACCGGGCCCCCAGGCAGAGCGGCGGGCACTGGGCCCCCAGGCAGGGCGGCAGGCACCGGCCCCCAGGCAGAGCGGCAGGCACCTGGTCATCAGACATTGGATCGTCTTGCTCGACCGCGGGCACCAGGTCATCTGGCTCAACAGCGGGCATCGGGTCACCAGGCACGACAGCGGGCATCGGGTCACCAGGTATGACAGTGGGCACTGGGTCATCAGGCATTGGATCGTCTGGCTCGACAGCGGGCATCGAGTCATCAGGCACGACAGCAGGCATCAGGTCACCAGGCACGACAGCGGGCACTGGGTCATCAGGCATTGGATCGTCTGGCAAGACTGCGGGCACCGAGTCGTCTGGCAAGACTGCGGGCACCGAGTCGTCTGGCAAGACTGCGGGCACCGAGTCATCTGACAAGACTACGGGCACCGAGTCATCTGGCATAATAGGATCATCAGGCTGGATCAGTTCATCAGGCTGGGTAGAGACATCAGGCTGGGTAGAGACATCAGGCTGAATAGAGACATCAGGCTGGGTAGAGACATCAGGCTGGGTAGAGACATCAGGCTGGGTAGAGACATCAGGCTGGGTAGAGACATTAGGCTGGGTAGAGACATCATGCTGGGTAGAGACATCAGGCTGAATTGTGGGTGCCGAGGCACCAGGCTGAACCACGGAAGGGGGGTTCTCAGACGGCAGGCTGACCGGTTTGGATACTGGCAGGATGGTACTGGTTGGAAAGAATTTTCGCTTTTTTCTGGTTTTAGTTACTGGAGCACTGTAAGTAAACGCAGGTCTGTAAACGAATGGAGCAGCTGAAGACAGAGAAGAGCTGGAGGATGGAACAGAGGAGGGAGCAGTTGCTACAGAGGACTTCTTTACAGGGTTAAAGAAAGGATAGGTGCAGCGAGTGGGAGCAGGGGACTGGTATGTGGTAGTTAGCAGAGTATACTGGGCCGTCACTGGGGGTGCTGTCGGGGATGCAGGAAGAGTGCCTTGAGCAGAGGAATGATGTTGCAAGCCGACTGAGGCTGGGTGCAACAAGTCTGACCATGTCTGCAGTATGGGTTGAACAAAGCTCCGCTTACACAAAGCCTGTCTGGTCAAAGACTGCACTGCGTTTATACAATCTCTTAGTACCTGTTGTGGACATGCAGAATAACGCTCCAGAAAGTAATCTACATCATCCTCTAATAACCATACCAGGGACTCTACCTGGTCGGCACTAAATGGCGGCAAAAATTCATCTCTGCATTCGGGGGTACCAGATGAAACCAACTCAGCACAAACCTGAATCAATGGCTGCACCTCAGAGAATTCTGTGCCCTGATCTACTAGGCAATGAGCGATCCTTATACACTCTAGTAGTTGATCCCGGGTATACTCCCTCAGAGTTTGATAAGCATAATCCCTGTCATCAAACACTAGCAGAGATAAATACACCACCTCATCAAGATCCATCCTTCCCAGCAACAATAAGCCAAGATGGCTTCCCTGTGCAGCCACTTCTGGTCAGGATTGGCCCTGGTGTAATGTCAGGGATGCAGGTGTCACCAGAAGTGTGTGGACTGACACAGGGAAACGTAGGCTTCAGATATAGTAAATAATATAATCTATTGAGACTAACAATACAAATATAAATGCAGTGCACCAAACCCCAAGCTAACACAAATACATACAACAAGGTGAAACAAACCCAAACCTAAACCTAAACTGATATAGATACACAGGTACATACACATATAGAGCACAACGTAGTCAGGCAGGCCGGGTCGATAACTATCGGGCAGGTAGGTACAGGAGGAGCAGGCGGAGAGAATGGTCAGGGTCACAAGCCAGGGATCAAACAGGAGAAGTCAGCAGAGGTCAGGATCAGGCAGGGTCGGCAACAAGTCAGGCAGAAACAGGAACAGGAACAGGAATGCAGGTTACAAGATACAGGGGCCCATGGAAAAACACACACCAAGGCCCTGACTGTGAGTCTGGCCATTCCTTAAATACAACCCCTGTAATCAGCTTCAGGTGTTTTGGCTGACTGCAGGAGTGAGTCTCTGATTGCTGAGAGCACCCGCTGGCCAGCCCTGGTACTGCAGCCCACAAGGCAGGTGAGTCCCACCGTTATTGGCAAGTCCATTCCTGACACAGGATTTCCAGGAGCAGGCTGGGAATCAGTTATTGGCCAGTTTAGCTGGACATCAGGGGCTGGCACATCAGGCTGCGCAGCGGACAGAGGCACATCGGGCTGTGCAGCGGGCAGAGGCACGTCAGGCTGGGCAGCGGGCAGAGGCACGTCAGGCTGGGCAGCAGGCAGAGGCATGACAGCGGGCACCGAGTCATCTGGCACGACAGCGGGCACCGAGTCACCAAGCTCGACAGCGGGCACCGAGTCATCGGGCACGACAGCGGGCACGGAGTCATCAGGCACGTCAGCGGGCACCGAGCCATCTAGCAGAGGCACATCGGGCTACGCAGCAGGCAGAGGCACGTCAGGCTGGGCAGCGGGCAGAGGCACGTCAGGCTGGGCAGTGGGCAGAGGCATGACAGCGGGCACCGAGTCATCTGGCTCAACAGCGGGCACGGAGTCATCGGGCACAACAGCGGGCACGGAGTCATCTGGCACAACCGCGGGCACCGAGTTACTGGGCAAGTCAGCAGGCACCGAGTCATCGAGCACGTCAGCGGGCACGAGCCATCTAGCAGAACCACGGGTACCGGGTCACCAAGCTCGACAGCGGGCACCGAGTCATCTGGCACGACAGCGGACACCGAGTCATCTAGCAGAACCGCGGGCACCGGGTCACCAAGCTTGACAGCGTGCACCGAGTCATCAGGCACGACAGCGGGCACCAAGTCAGCGGGCACAGAGTCATTGGGCACCGAGCCATCTAGCAGAACCACGGGCACCGGGTCACCAAGCTCGACAGCGGGCACCGAGTCATCTGGCACGACCACGGGCACAGAGTCACCGGGTAAGTCAGCGGGCACCGAGTCATCGAACACGTCAGCGGGCACCGAGCCATCTAGCAGAACCGCGGGCAGCGGGTCACCAAGCTCGACAGCGGGCACTGAGTCATCTGGCATGACAGCGGGCACCGAGTCATCTGGCTCGACAGCGGGCACCGAGTCATCTGGCTCAACAGCGGGCACCGAGTCACCTGGCTCGACAGCGGGCACCGAGTCATCAGGCAAGTCAGCGGGCACCGAGTCACCGGGCAAGTCAGCGGGCATCGAGTCATCAGGCACATCAGTGGGCACCGAGCCATCTAGCAGAACCACGGGCACCGGGTCACCAAGCTCAACAGCGGGCACCAAGTCATCTGGCACGACAGCAGGCACCGAGCCATCTAGCAGAAACGTGGGCACCGGGTCACCAAGCTCGACAGCGGGCACCGAGTCATCTGGCACGACAGCGGGCTCCAAGTCACCGGGCACGACAGCGGGCACCCAGTCAACGGGCACGACAGCAGGCACCAAGTCACCGGGCAAGTCAGCGGACACGGAGTCATCGGGCACCGAGTCATCTGGCACGACCGCGGGCACCGAGTCACCGGGCAAGTCAGCGGGCACCGAGTCATCGAGCACGTCAGCGGGCACCGAGCCATCTAGCAGAACCACGGGCACCAGGTCACCAAGCTCGACAGCGGGCACCGAGTCATCTGGCACGACAGCGGGCACCGAGTCATCTAGAAGAACTGCGGGCACCGGGTCACCAAGCTCGACAGCGGGCACCGAGTCATCTGGCACGACCGCAGGCACAGAGTCACCGGGTAAGTCAGCGGGCACCGAGTCATCGAACACGTCAGCGGGCACCGAGCCATCTAGCAGAACCGCGGGCAGCGGGTCACCAAGCTCGACAGCGGGCACTGAGTCATCTGGCATGACAGCGGGCACCGAGTCATCTGGCTCGACAGCGGGCACCGAGTCATCTGGCTCAACAGCGGGCACCGAGTCACCTGGCTCGACAGCGGGCACCGAGTCATCAGGCAAGTCAGCGGGCACCGAGTCACCGGGCAAGTCAGCGGGCATCGAGTCATCAGGCACATCAGTGGGCACCGAGCCATCTAGCAGAACCGCGGGCACCGGGTCACCAAGCTCAACAGCGGGCACCAAGTCATCTGGCATGACAGCAGGCACCGAGCCATCTAGCAGAAACATGGGCACCGGGTCACCAAGCTCGACAGCGGGCACCGAGTCATCTGGCACGACAGCGGGCTCCAAGTCACCGGGCACGACAGCGGGCACCGAGTCACCGGGCAAGTCAGCGGGCACCGAGTCATCGAGCACGTCAGCGGGCACCGAGTCATCTAGCAGAACCGCGGGCACCGGGTCACCAAGCTCGACAGCGGGCACCGAGTCATCGGGCACGACAGTGGGCACCAAGTCACCGGGCAAGTCAGCGGGCACTGAGTCATCGGGCACCTAGTCATTTGGCACGACCACAGGCACCGAGTCACCGGGCAAGTCAGCGGGCACTGAGTCATCGAGCACGTCAGTGGGCACCGAGCCATCTAGCAGAACCGCGGGCATCGAGTCACTAAGCTCGACAGCGGGCACCGAGTCATCTGGCACGACAGCGGGCACCGAGTCATTGGGTAAGTCAGCGGGCACGAAGTCATCGGGCACCGAATCATCTGGCACGACCGCGGGCACCGAGTCACCGGGCAAGTCAGCGGGCACCAAGTCATCGAGCACGTCAGCGGGCACCGAGCCATCTAGCAGAACTGCGGGCATTGGGTCACCAAGCTCGACAGCGGGCACCGAGTCATCTGGCACGACAGCGGGCACCGAGTCATCGGGCATCAGGGCATCAGGCTGGATCACGAACACCGGGTCTTCAGGCCGGATCGGGTCATCAGGCCAGATCGGGTCATCAGGCTGGATCGGGTCATCAGGTCGGATTGGGTCATCGGGCATCAGGGCATCAGGCTGGACAACGGAAGGCGGGTCCTCAGACAGCAGGCTGACCGGTTTGGATACTGGTAGGATGGTAGTGGTTGGAAAGAATTTTCGCTTCTTCTTGGGTTTAGTTACTGGAGCACTGTAAGTAAATGCAGGTCTGTAAACGGATGGAGCAGCTGAAGACAGGGAAGAGCCGGAGGATGGAACAAAGGAGGGAGCAGTTGCTAAAGAGGGCTTCTTTACAGGGTAAAAGGCAGGATAGGTGCAGCGAGTGGGAGCAGGGGAATGACGTGGTAGCTAGCAGGGTATACTGGGCTGTCACTGGGGGTGCTGTGGGAACTGGAGGAAGAGAGCTTTGAGCAGAGTAATGGTTAGAAGCAGGACTGGGTTGTTGCAAGCTGACTGAGGCTGGGTGTAACAAGTCCGACCATGTCTGCAGTACTGGCTGAACAAAGCTCAGCTTACACAAAGCCCGTCTGGTCAAAGACTGCACTGCGTTTATACAATCCCTAAGCACCTGTTGTGAACATGCAGAATAATGCTCCAAGAAGCAATCCACATCATCCTCTAATAACCATACCAGGGACTCTACCTGGTCTGCACTAAATGGCGGCAAAAAGTCATCCTTGCCCTCAGGGGCACCAGACGAAGCCAACTCTGCACAAACCTGAATCAATGGCTGCACCTCAGAGAACTCTGTGCCCAGATCCACTAGAAAATGAATGATCCTTATGCATTCTAGCAGCTGATCCCTGGTATACTCCTTCAGAGTCTGATAGGCATAATCTCTGTCATCAAAGACTAGCAGACACAAATATACAACCTGCTCAGGATGCATCCTTCACAACAATAAGTCAAGATGGCTTCCCTGTGCAGCCACTTCTGGTCAGGACAGGCCTTGGTGTAATGTCAAGGATTCGGGTATGACCAGAAAAGTGTGGACCGACACAGGAAAGTAACAGGTTTCAGGAATGATATAATAATATAATTTATTATTAGCTACCAAAATATACAATGCTCAGTAAATAAACCAACCTTCCACTAATCTTAGTATGTGCAGGAACACAGGCACAGTCAGGGCTGGAGAGGTGGAAGGGTCAGGCCATATGGTTCTGTTATCGACCATCTGGTGATACCCCTAGTAGTCCTCAGGACAGGATTCCCTAGGGCGCGGAGTCTAAGTCCCAGTCTGCTTATTCACCAGGGCCCCTGATGGTGGGGATGGACTTGGAGCAGACAGGAACCAGGTCGCGGCCCCTGAGTACACCTGCTCATGGTAGAGGGATCCGCCAGAGGTATATGCAGGTAGGAAGCCTGTTGTGAAGAGGCAGAAGGTGTGAGCAGGGATGGCTGGATCCGTGCAGGATGGATGGATCGTCTGGGTAGCGTAAGGCGTAGTCAGGCAGGCCAGGTCAGCAACTTGCGGGCAGCGAGGTACCGAAGGAGCAGGCAGAGAATAGTCAGGGTCACAAGCCAGGTTCAGGAACTCACGGGCAGCGCGGTACAGAGGATCAGGCAGAGAATGGTCAGGGTCACAAGCCGGGTTCAGTAACTCACGGGCAGCACGGTACAGAGGATCAGGCAGAAGGATGGTCAGGCAAGCCAGGGGTTAAACAGGAGATGGTCAGCAGGGTCAGGAACAATGCTGAGTCAGCAACTAGGCAGATAGGCAGGAACACAGGATACCAGGTACAGGGGCTCATGGGAAACATACACCAAGGCACTGATTACAGGCCTGGTCATTCCTTAAATACACCTCCTGCAATCAGTCCCAGGTGTTGGCTGACTGCAAGAGTAAGCTTCTGGCTGCTGAGAGCACCCGCTGGTCAGCCCTGGTACTGCAGCCCACACAGCAGGTGAGTCCCACCACCAGTGCTGAGTCCATTCCTGACATAGTCCTTCCAAAATTGTCACAAGGTTGTTCCTGTTTTATGAATAGCCTTCACTTCCTGATGAAAAGTGTGACGTAAATAATAATTCTTGAAAGTCACAATAACTCCTTGTATCATAGGTTGGATGAGTGCTGTTGTATTTGGTGGCAGATGCACTACTTTGATGTTGGGATGAAAGTCATCCATGAATAGGGGTGACTTGGTGCATTGTCAAGCAGCAAAAGAATGTTGAATGTTATATCTTTCTCTAAACATTATTTCTCTATCTCTGGGATAAAGTGGTGAAAAAAACTGTCCTGGAAAATGGCCGTTGTAACCCAGGCTTTGAAGTTACTCTTCCACACAAAAGGTAGAGAGCCCTTGGCTATGTTTTTGAGGGCTCTTGGGTTCTCTGAATGGTAAACTAAGAGAGGCTTTGTTTTCATATCACTGGAAGCATTACCACCAAACAACAGAGTAAGTCTGTCCTTTGCAGCTTTGAAGCCTGGCATCAAATTTTCCTCTTTACTGATGTAACTTCGTTCTGGCATCCTTTTCCAGTGCAGTCCTGTCTCATTGAGATTAAAAACCTGCAGGGGTAAATAAGCACCTTCTTCAATAATCAAGTGTTGCTGGAAATTCTTGGGCAGCTATGGTATCTGCACTTGCAGCCTCACCACTTACTTTTACGTTGTGAAGGTTGGCTCTAGCCTTGAATCTGTTAAACCATCCATGGCTGGCAGTATAAGATACACACTGTTCACCCCGTTTTTTCATCAAGTCTTCAAACAGGCTTTTAGCTTTTTCTTGAATAAGCATTAAGCTGAGTGGGACTCGACGCTGATGCTGATCCTCCATCTCCTCTATCACTTTACCACGCTTTTTGGATATTATTGTTGACTTCATAGGCAAAGCAGATTTCACATGTTCCATGATCTTGACCTTGTTCTTTAGAATTGTGCCAATGGTTGAAATTTCATGTTATAAGAACTAGTGATGTCTACCATCTTTTTGCCCCGAACCAATTTCTCAATTATTTTCACTTTTGCTTCCATGGTTATTGCTTTGCACTTTCTAGCAGTCCCAGCCACATCACTACTGCTTTTCCTCTTGCTACTGGAACATCCTGGGTTCTGTATAGTATACTATCGCACTGTACAGTAAGCACACAGCAGAACAACTGTGACAATGTGCAGCTGTGACAATGTCCAGCAGACACGTGAGCTACTTCCGCGATTTGTTTGCATCTACGAATGTTCGTAATGCGAGGTCTGTTCATATCTGTGAAAGTTTGCAACTCGAATGTTCGTAAGTCGGGGACTTACTGTATAGCTTGAATATGTTTTGGTAAATACCTGAAAAGAACTAAAATTGTGTCTGTGTCCAAATATATATGGACCTAACTGTATTAGTATTTATATTCAATATATTGCATTCAAATAACTAAAAGAAAAGAAAAAAAATGAATTGAACGTATTCATTTTGAACATAATAAAGAAAGGAAAACACTATACATTCTGTTAAAGTGTCACTGCATCTCAGAGAGTCTAGGACCACTTGCTGGTTAACCAGTAACAAAGATGAAATAGTAACTTGCCTCTTTCTTATTGACAAATACTTTATGTACAGTACCTGTTTAAACTTAATAAACATTCCTTTACTGCATTAATATTTTTATTTCACTCCACCATTGAAGACATGTAAAATAATGACTCTGAATCAAAGTGTGACATTTTACTGACTAAACATTACTTTTTATTTCATAACGCGACAATGATTTTATTGCCACCTTTAGGTCTAGTTACTTTGCAATGTGCTTTATGGTCACTATGTACACAATCTAAAATACTTATTTAAAATTCACTTAGCATTTCAGTAAATGTCCAATAAGAGGTGGAACATGGCATATAAAATGTCAACAATTAAAAAAAAATATTTTGGCTTTGAGTTGTCAAATTCTTAGTATTTTAAGACTTCTAAATCATATCATGAGATAGAAGTATGAAGATGTAATTCATATATGTAAATGAAACCTCTACTGAGGGAAGTATAGAGAAAGGCATTCCTGACATCATACTGAAAATGCTAGTTGTCTGGCTTCCTCTGTTTTCAGTGGATTAGGGTCAGTTGTGACCTCTCTAGATGATTCCTCCAGGGAACTCCATATCCACAAACACAATATTATTACATGAAAAGAGAAGGTGATGACTCCAAATAGTAAGAGCATTGTAAAACCTTTATTTAAATGATCCAAGCAAATACATACTTGCAAGAATGTCAAAGGCAGGTGAATGCATAGTATCAGTACCTTCTCAGCTGGGCCCTATGTGCTTCATTCTAGTGGATGTTATCAGAGGCTTGATGTACCTGTTACTTTAAAGTGACATTAGAATATTTTGTTCCCATACCACAGCTATTGATTATATACGTTACATGTATTTGCTGTTTTTACCTTAAAAATTCTCCTCTTCATGTATTTTTAAAAGTGTCCCCCAGCTGTGTTGACACAATGACCATTCAAATATCATGCTGGATGTCTATACTGATATGAAATTGGTAATGTGTTAGGAACATAAGCATTCCCCATTGTTTGATGGAAATTAAAATTGTCAACCTACAGAGGACTGAATTCAAAGACACCCCCAAAATCAAAAAGAAAAAATGATGCAGCAGGCTAGTCCATTTTAGTTAAATTTCATTGTAGCAACTCAAAATGGTACTCAGTAGATTGTATGGCCTGCACATGCTTGTATGCATGCCTGATAACGTCAGGGCATGCTCCTAATGAGATGATGGATGGTGTCCTGGTGTATTTCCTCCCAGATCTGGACCAGGCCATCACTGAGCTCCTGGACAGTCTGAGGTGCAACCTGGCGGCATCGGATGGATTGAAACATGATACAGAGGTGTTCTATTGGATTTATGTCAGAGGAGCATTGAGGCCATTCAATAGTATCAATTCCTTTATCACCCAAGAACTGCCTGCATACCCTCTCCACATGAGGCCAGGCATTGTTGTGCACCAGGAGGAACACAGGACCCACTGCACCAGAGTAGGGTCTGACAATGGGTCTAAGGATTTCATCCCGATACCTAATGGCAGTCAGGGTGCCATTGTCTAGCCTGTAGAGGTCTGTGCGTCCCTCCATGGATATGCTTCCCCACACCATCTTGACCTACCACCAAAACAGTCATGCTGAACGATGTTACAGGCAGCATAACGTTATCCACGGCTTCTCCAGACCCTTTCACGTCTGTCACATATGCTCAGGGTGAACCTGCTCTCATCTGTGAACAGCACAGGGCGCCAGTGGTGCCAATTCTGGTGTTCGATGGCAAATGCCAATCGAGATCTATGGTGCTGGGCAGTGAGCACAGGGCCCACTAGTGGACATTGAGTCCTCAGGCCTCGCTCATGAAGTCTGTTTCTGATTGTTTGATCAGAGACATTCACACTAGTGGCTTGCTAGAGATCATTTTGTAGGGCTCTGGCAGTGCTCGTCCTGTTCCTCCTTGCACAAAGGAGCACATACTGGTCCTGCTGATGGGTTAAGGACCTTCTATGGCCCTGTCCAGCTCTCCTAGAGTAACTGCCTATCTCCTGGAATCTCCTTTATGCTCTAGACACTGTGCTGGGAGACATTGCAAACCTTCTGGCAATGGCACGTATTGATGTGCCATCCTGGAGTAGTTGGACTGCCTGTGCAACCTCTGTAGTGTCCAGTTATCGCCTCATGCTACCAGTAGTGAAATTGACCCTAGCCAAATGCAAAACTAATGAAAAACAGTCAGAAAAGATGAGTAGAGAAATAAATGTCAGTATGCTCCACCTGTAAAACCATTCCTGTTTGGGGAGTCATCTCATTGTTGCCCATCTAGTGCATCTGTTGTCAGTTTCATTAACACCAAAACAGCTGGAACTGATTAACAACCCCCTCTGCTGCTTAACTGACCAGGTCAATACCCCAGGAGTTTATTTGACTTGATGCTATACTCTGACTAAAAAGTGTTCCTTTATTTTTTTTTGAGCAGTGTGTATATATTTTTTCTTACAGAAGTACCTGTCAAAATCACAATCTCAGGGCAAGGTTATAGTATAATCCAGTGTTTTTCAACCTTTTGTGCAGGCAAGGCACCCTTTACAATTATGGACAGTCTTGAGGCACCCCATTCTAAAGTGTAAAAACTATTCTAATAATTTTCTATAATGCAGCAACATCCACACACATAGGACACCCAATGTTCGAGGTGATTTATGCTTCCAAAGAAAGCACACTTTCACACACTGGTATTGACTAGTATTTCAGTGTTTATCTTCTCCCTCAGTTTTTCTTCAACACTGAGTAAATGTGACCTCTGCACTGATGGAGAGTGGCAGGGGAGGGAAAAACAAGGCTTAGGCAACTGACATCCTCCTTATCAACTGATGATGTCATTGTTTGTCAGGACGCCAGCAGCTAGAAGGTTGTAATGGTGCACAATGAAAACCCATGGCTTTGTGCAACTAAAAAGCAGGCTTGTTCCGCCCACTGGCTTGTATTCAAGGTTTGTGCAATAGACCATTGGCCAAGACACCCCTGAAGAAACCTCAAGTCACCCAGGGTGCCTGGGCACCTTGGATAAAAAAAGGCTGGTATAAACATTAGTAACAATGTTACAGTTACAAGTTACAGTGTTACAAAATAGCAGTGAATTGGCATGCTTCACCTAATATCTATACCGCATGGAAACAGACATAATTTTGTATAGTAGTGGCTGCAGACCAGTACATCCCCCTACATTTATGCACTAGAACCCTAAATTAAACAAAAGTTATGATTTCAGGACAAGGCCTTTATTTACATTAAAGACATACAGTATACAGTATATAACTTTTATATGAATTACCAATGTTACTTTAGCAGTCCCCCACCTAAATGTATGTATTAGGACTAACTACTTATTGTCCATTAGGAAGAAATGCTAAGAAAGTACTAACACTACATATTCACCTGTTGGATCTCGAGTGATAGCATTACAAGTGTGTGTTTGTTTTGATCATTTTCACAAGCCTTCTCGCTTCATGTTACTACCATTAAGTTTGTGGATATGGCATTTGTGGATGAATCACTTAAGAAAGCTTTTTGTTTCATGAGGTCTGGTGAGCTGGTGGGCAGTTGTCATTTGTTTGTATCATTGGTTAATTGGTGAAGGGGCTCACTGGACACCTTTGCTGCCATCATGTTATTTGTTGGTTGTCCAATGTGCCCGTGCTAAAATTAGGAAGGGTGGGTTCTCCCCAGGAATACCTGCCCTCAATATATCTATTTTTATGTGTGTGTTCCTACTATGGAGACTTTCAAAATTTATAGAGTTAGGACTGCAGACAATACTGGGGTGTTGTGACGTGGCCTCTGCAGCTTATGCATGTATTTGCTCATGTGTGCAAATTAAACCCCTGGTTTTCACTTGTACTGTTAGACAGGGCAATTCAGGTTGTTGCAGGCTGCATGATAAGTTGAGCTGGGAATTATTTGTTGTTGTGTGACATGCAACCCATATTGTGCTAAACCATTGTATTCATTTCCTTTTATCATCCCAATCAATGCCTGGCATTTCAACAGCCATTAACAAAAGGGGTTGTGTCATCAAATGACCTGTCCCCACAATGAAGCATTGGCAAGCACAGTGTTCATCAATTTCTAAATGCACTTGGAGCTGGACACTATTCTCTTTGTTGCTCAGAGCCTTCATTTGTCATAAGCACATTGAGGCTGCTTTTACTTATAATTATCCTTGCATCAGTCATGCTAATTCTTCTTATCTTCACTCAGTACCACAAATGATCATCATTCATCACAATCACAGTTACTGTATTTTCTAATTTTTGACTACATGACTAGCAGCAATTCCACTTAGTTCTTTTGTGTAATAATGGTTTTGCCAATGACATTATTGTATAGCCTAGGCATTAGGGAGGATGGTTTGTAAGCTTATGGTTTGTAAGTGACCAACGAGCAGGGTAAGGTAGGAATGCAATTTTGATCTGGGTCTCCTGATTCCTCATTTGTTCACAATCATCAAATTATTCTGCCTAGTGTTAGTTAAATTTGTCAGTAGGAAGAGATAAAAATAGCTTGTGTAACCCTAGGCATGTGGTTGTTCATTTGCTAAAGGTAAACAGGCTGTCCACTTTGCAAGGGAAGTTGCACTTTTCTTGGGGATTTTTCCCAGAGCTTAGTGAATGCGGTGAAATTTACAAAGAACACTCAATGTGCAAGGGGAAAAAAATGCATTTTTGCTTGAATATGATTGGATGATGGAAGTCAGTGGAGCTTCAACCCATTCACTAAGCTCTGGGAAAAATTCTCTAGCAAAGTACAATTTGCCCTGCAAAGTCACCAGTCTATTTGATTTTAGTAGATTAACCACATAGAGTGCTGTTGACATTTTGAGGAACCATTAGAGAGTAAGGGCTAGCTTTCTGCTTCTCCTGTGTTTGATACAACAGCTCTGGGCGCTAAAGTATCAACTACTATTTTTTGGATGCCAATCAAATATTTTGTTGCTGCTGTGGCCAACCAATACCAGCTGTGATATGTTTTAGCCAACAGTTTTTTCCTGTCTCTCTGGAATTATGAGCCGTAACACAATGTTTTCAGAAAGCCACTAACCCTCTCTCCTGGACTGGCAGCTTCTTATACCTACCCTCACCACTGTACTTATGGCTATAAGACATGACCAAACTCATAACCAACAAAAAGCTTTATAGTGATAGAGGAAGGCCAATGCAGATCAGTAATGTAGATTGGTTAAGGAGTACATCAAGCTCATGGTAGGAGTTGTAGTCCTCCAGTGTGTAACATATCGTATATAAGACTTGTATATCACCTGGAGTAATTTTTCAGCAGGGTGGAAGTGTTGAAAAGGAGAATGGGGCTATGAGTCTGGGGGCTTGCCCATTATTTGATTGGTGCAGTAATAGTGCAGGCAGATGGTTGCCCATGTAAATCCTAACCAACCCAGGTAACACTTCGAAGACACTGTTATGATTGAACCAAAAAGCCCACGCATACGGTACATACAAGCTTCATGTTCAATGTTTTAAGTTTTTTTCTTTTGGAAGTATAATCACTTTTGCAATTTGCTATTATTTTAACTGTTTGCATGTGAAATAATAAACACAGCACCACTGCTCCCACCAAAGGAAAGTAGAATTTTCACTTCTACAACATGTAAGATATTCCAGAATCCCACTCTCTGCTAAGAGTAAATTTGGAAATGCTATCAGCCATACAAATATTATCCAAAAAGGGGAAAAACTATTTGGGATTGATCTACTAAAACTGGAGAGTTCATCTGGTGCAGCTGTGCATAGTAACAAATCAGCTTCCAGTTTTTTTGTTTGTCAAAGGTTAATTGAATAAACTAAAGTTAGAAGCTGATTGGCTACCATGCAGAGCTGCAAATGATTTTGCAATCTCTAGTTTTCATAAAACAACCCCTTTGCATCTCTTTTCTTTACAGTATATCTCTTTTTTTATGCCAGGACTGCTAAGATAAGGAGACACGTCAGCACATTTATAGGAATATACTATGCAGAGGGGTGCTTCTAAGGGCTCATGTACACTGCAGCTGATAAACTCACATTTAGGAGCTGTTCAGCGTTTTTTCAGCAGCCCCTGAACTCACCCTAAGTTTTCCTATATGTCCATGTACACATCTTCGTTTACCAGTCATTTACAGGCATTTGCGTTTACAGTCCTTTTTTTGAACGCACCAAACTTGCGTTCAGCAGTCGATTTTATCAGCGTTTCAAACGCAAAACGCTTGTAAACGCAGCTAAACGTGTCTAAATGCGGCAGATCGCATTTATAAGCGTTTGCATTTGAAATTTTTTTTAACTCTTCCAGTTCCCAGTGCTGACCAGTGCCTTTTTTCATCATGAAAAATGCATTAAAAAGCGTTTTTAAGGTGCTCAAATGGACAAAACACTGAACACAGGATGTTCCTACCAAGCTTGTCACACATTGTAATGACCAATTCACACCTCAGACCTCTCCCACCCTTGGAAACAAAAGATATGTTAATGACCATTCACACCTCAAATTCCTCATGAAGACAGGTGGCCTTAATGACTCATTCCACCAGACACCTTTCCCACCCTTGGAAACAAAAGATACGTTAATGAGCAACTCACACCTAGCTAATGCCAACACATACTCCTGTGTCCCCTTCTACTTTCTGTACTTCTCTGAAACAGTCTGAAATAGTTAATAATAATTTACCACTTTTCAGTGCATTCTGGGCATTTGGGAGGTTTTCCTGTGTTTATCTTTAAAAACGCTTCTAAAGGCAAACGTGCATAAACACACATAAACGCTTTATGCAAACGCGGCTAAACAGATGGTTTTTAACCTACATTTTCCAGCAGTTAGTTTCCATCGTTCACAAGTGTCCCGTGTACATGGGGCCTAAGAGTGGATGGAATGCACCAGAACCAATAGAGACTGTGCACCATGGATTTTGTGCAGTGCACTTGCGGAAGTGTACCTGTCTTTGGTATTGGATGTCACTCTAGATGACAGCTACAGTAAATGCCAGCAAAAGTGCATAGACTGTCAAATCCCTTCCCACGGTCTCTCCAACAGTTACACAAAAAACTGCAATGCACCTCGAAGCGCTGGTGCGGCATACTGTACATAATATATATTGACAGTCAGAAAATTACAACCTTGCTGGGTTTGGCACCATCAAACAATAGGAAATCCACACACTGTGCTTTATCTAATGTATAAGACTATTTATTTTTTATAACAATCCACATGTATGTAATAGGGTTTGATTACTAAAAGAAAATAGGCTGCACACTTTGCAAGTGCAATTGCACTCATTTTCCACAGAGCTTAGTGAATTTGGTGAAGTTCTGCTGATTTCCATCATCCAATCATGTGCAAACAAAAATGCTGTTTTTTTTTTTACTTTAATTGTATCTGATTTGGTATTCTTTACAAAATGAAGCTACACCATGTTCACTAAGCTCAGGGGCAAATGAGTGCAATTGTTCTTGTAAAGTGCACAGTCTATTTTTCTTTAGTAAATCAACCTCCTTCTCCACATTAAAAGCCTCTATATTGAAAACAACTGTAAGCAATTTGTTTAAACCGAAAAACAAAATTTTGTAAAACTGCAGCTTACCAATTCTTAAATGTGGTGGCTATATTAGTTTTCTTTTTGAGGCTTCCTTTTTTTTCATCTGGTGATCCAGTCAGTAAAGGTGGTCAAAGATGGATCAAAACTCAGCCTGTTCAGCAGCCAGTCTCCCCACTGTCAGAATACAATAGCACAGTGGGGAGGATTCCCCCATCCACCTCAAATGTTGGCTAGCTGAACATAAAACGGAACCATATATGGCCAACCTAAAGAATAAGTAAACCCATTATTTCATATTGCTGATACAGTATGTGCCTGCTGTACAATGTACTTGTATGAAAAAGCATCCTTGTTCTCTTTGTATCGCTTCCTTTGTGTGAAATCCCTCGTGTTCCTGCCAATCCCTCTGCTTTCCTATTAAAAACTGATTACACTAAGCTGGAGAACACACCATGGTCAGTTCTATAGCTATGCTGAGAACGCAGCCTACTCTCTTCCAACGATTAGATTTGTCCTGACACACACACCCTGCACTGCCTTTCACTGGAAGGTTCAGTGTTCTGCACTTTCTCCTCCCCTAGCTCTTATGCAGCTGAGAACAGAGGGAATGTGATCACTTGTAAAAAAAAAGGGGGAAAAAAGTTGTTTTTTATATTTATCCACAAATGTTTTACCTTTTTATTTGTAGTGTAAACTGAATGGGTTGTTTTACAAAGTGAGGGCCTGCAATCACTTTAAGTTTGCTATTTTTTAACTTACTTTAATAGAACAAGCTGTCCAGACAAAGTAAGAGTTAGAGGGTTGAGATATCTCCTGCATCCACAACAATCTCAATATTTGTGCCCCATTATTTCTTTACATTTATGCCTCATAAATAAATCAAAAATAAAAAAAGAAAACTCAATATAGTGCATTATCCCTCACAAATATAAAAAAACATATAAACCCTGTTCCAAATTATTATGCAAATGATATGTTTCTCATTTACCTAAATAATTGATGTAAATAACAGTCAGCATAATTCTCATGTTATCAACTATTAAGAGTACAATTCACATTTTATTGAACAAACCTCCTAATGATAACAGTATTTTTTTTAAACATAAAAAACTTACAATGCACTGTTCCAAATTATTACACACAGTAAGAAATCAAAACATTTTATAGGTTGTAAAGAACTGAAAATTGTCATTTGTTGTGTTTGCAGCATATTTACTGAAATCAAAAGCTATTTCAATCAAACGTTTAACAACATTTTCAACTTTTTAAACATTTTAACAGGTCACGTTACATTTTAACATAAGACCCCTTATTTGATAGCAGCTTCTCAAGTCTTGCATCCATTGAACTTGTGAGTTTTTGGACAGTTTCTCCTTGAATTTGTTTACAAGATGTCAGAATAGCCTCCCAGAGCTGCTGTTTGGATGTAAACTGCCTCCCACCCTCATAGATCTTTTGCTTGAGGATGCTCCAAAGGTTCTTAATAGGATTGGGGTCAGGGGAGGATGGAGGCCACACCATGACTTTCTCTCCTTTTATCCCCATAGCAGCCATTGATGCAGAGGTATTCTTTGCAGCATGAGATGGTGCATTGTCATGCATGAAGATGATTTTATTACGGAAAGCATAGTTCTTCCTTCTGTACCAGGGAAGAAAGTGGTCAGTCATAAACTCCACATACTTTGCAGAGGTCATCTTTACACCTTCGAGGACCCTAAAGGGGCCGACCAGCTCTGTTCCCATGATTCCGGCCCAAAACATGACTCCACCACCGCCTTGCTGACATCGCAGCCTTGTTGGAAAAGGGTGGCCGTCCACCAACCATTCACTACTCCATCCATCTGGACCATCCAGGGTTGCACAGCACTCATCAGTGAACAGGACTGTTTGAAAATTAGTCTTCATGTATTTTTCTGCCCAATGCAGCCGTTTCTGCTTGTGAGCATTGGTTAGTGGTGGCCAAATAGTAGGTTTATGCACAGTTGCAAGACTGTGGATGACTCTACACCTTGATGTCCGTGGGACTCCAGAGGCACCAGCAGCTTCAGATTTCTGTTTGCTGCTATGTAATGGTATTTTAGCAGCTGCTCTCTTGATCCAATGCATGGATCTGGCAGAAATCTTCCTCAATGTTCCTTTTTCTGCACAAAACCCGTCTGTGCTCTAAATCAGCCACAAATCTCTTAATAGTGCAATGATCATGCTTAAGTTTTCGTGAAATATCTAATGTTTTTATACCTCGTCCAAGGCATTGAACTATTTCACTCTTTTTGGCAGCAGAGAGATCCTTTTTCTTCCCCATATTGCTTGAAAATTGTGCTCTGCTTAATAATGTGGAATACCCTCCTTTAGTAGTTTTTCCTTAAATTGGGCTCACCTGCCAATCTAATTATCACAGGTGTCTGAGATTGTTTTCAGTGATCAAAAGAGCCCTGACACACAATGCCATCCATGAGTTAAACTGAAAAACAAAATATTTAATCTTTGTGACACTTAAATAGAATTTGCATAATAATTTGGAACAGGGTGTAATCACCCTGTGGTTACTGACCTGCCATCCCACTTAGTGTCCACATCTAAATGGCTGTACTAAACACCCTTATCCTATCAAAACTTGTTTAAAGCTCTCAATATCATATACTCCAAAACCATGTTCCAATCCGTCTTTTCTTTCTTCAATATTTCCTCAAAAAAAAAACAATAGTGCAATATCCTTTGGATTCAAACGGTACACGTGTAAAATGTGAGATACACTCCCCGTCACCTTACACACCATGCACCTTACCAGATAAAACACTATTAAGCATGATAAAGCTCTTCTTATCCAACCATCCCTGCTCAGCTCACTCTCCATGTGGTAGCATATTAAGGGTCAAAACAGAATCTTTATGTTATGGTGTAGTATATCATATTTAAAGGGATATATTTTAATAAGGTTATGCTTACAATAAAATTATATAGAAAAACTTTGTGATCTTTCTTTATAGTAAAAGAATTTGAATCCTCTGTAAAATCTTATTTTGTGAATGAAAAACCTCAGTCAAGATGGCCGCTCCACAACGTCCGGTTGTATGCCTACTTCCAACGTCACTTCCTTGACGCATTTCATCACTTCTGACTTCTTCACAAAGGGTGAAAAACTCTTTTTCATGCATGAGACTTTTACGGTGCAGCAAAGACAATATACAATATAGGTATGTTCAAAAATACTTAAGTTTATTAAATATAAATACCTAAAATACACAACTATTTGCAGTGCGATTCTAAACCATTCAGACTCCTTCACTTTTTTCAATTTTGATATGTTGGAGCCTGATACTACAGTTGTTTAACCGCCTCTCACCCACCATACAGGGAAATGATGGACGCTTGGGAGCTATCTTGTTCTGAGAGAACATCGTGTGATGTCCTCCCACTCTAGCTGCGCATGTGCACCTTCACTGATAGCGGTAATAATCTGATGACGTAGGCTCTACCATATGATCAGCTGTGTCCAATCACAGCTGATCACATGGAAACAGGAATTGCTAGTTATTGGCAGTCCTCTCCTCACACTGACAGCGCATGAGGAGAGCCGGTAAGCGGCATTCCTCAGAGGTGACATCTACACTGATCATCAGGGCACTGATCATCAATGCCCTGATGATCAGTGCAGCCCCATCAGTGCTGCCTTTCAGTGGCCATCATTTCTACCGATCAGTGCCAATCAAAGCCACATATCAGTGCCCATCAAAGCTGCCTTCAGTGCCCCATAGTGATGCCTGTCAATGCCAATCAGTACCGCCTATCAGTGCCTCCTCATCAGTGCAGTCAATCAGTACCCATCAGTGCCAGTCCATGCCACCTATCAATGCCCATCACTGCCACCAATCAGTGCCACCTATCAGTGCCAGTCAGTGCTGCCTATCAGTGCCCATAAGCGCTGCCTATCAGTGCCCATCAGTGCCACATATAAGTTTCTATCAGTGATGCCTCATCAGTGCAGTCTATCAGTACCCATCAGTGCTATCTGTCACTGCCAACTATCAGTGCCATTCAGTGCTGCCTATCAGTGCCCATCAGTGCCACACATAAGTTCCCATCAGTGCTGCCTCATCAGTGCAGTATATCAGTACCCACCGGTGCTATCTATCAGTGCCAACTATCAGTGCTAGTCAGTGCTGCCTATCAGTGCCCATCAGTGCCACATATCAGTGCCCATCAATGCTGCCTTTCAGTGCCTATCAATTATGTCTGTCAGTACCCATCAGTGCCATCCATCAGTGCTGTCTATCAGTGCTGCCTATCAGTGCTCATCAGTGCCACCTATTAGTGCAGCCTCATCAGCACACATCAGTGAAGGAGAAAAATTACTTATTTACAAAATGTTTTAACAGAAACTAAGAAAAACTTTTTTTTTTCCAAAATTTTGTCTTTTTTCATTTGTTTAGTAAAAAATAAAAAACTCCAGTGGTGATTAAATACCACGAAAATAAAGATCTATGTGTCTCAAAAAAATAATACAAATTTGGTTTGGGTACAGTGTTGCATGATGACAATGTGAAAACAGAATTTTAGAAATGTGAATTTATTAAAAAGAAAAAACTGAAATATCACATGTACTTAGGAATTAAGACTCCTTATTCAGTACTTTGTTGACAGTTGGCGGCAATTACAACCTCATGCTTTCTGGGTATGACGCCACAAGCTTTGCACACCTGGATTGGGGGATTTTCTGCCATTCTTCTTTGCAAATCCTTTCAAGTTCAGTCAGGTTGGACGGGGCCCGTAGTAGAAACCATTGTCAGGTCTCTGCAGAGATGTTCAATAGAGTTCAAGTACAGCTCTGTCTGGGCCAATCTAGGAAATTCACAGAGTTGTCCCTAAGCCACTCTTGTGTTGTTCTGGCTGTGTGTTTGGAATCGTTATCATGTTGGAAGGTGAATCTTCGGCTCAGTCTGAGGTCCTGAGCACTGTGGAACAGGTTTTCATTGAGGATACCTCTGTACTTTGCTCCATTCAGCTTTCCATCAACCCTGACTAGTCTCCTAGTCCCTGCTGCTGAAAAAAAACCCACAGCATGCTGTTGCCACCACCATGCTTCACTGTTGGTATAGTATTGGGCAGGTGATGAGCGCTGCCTGGTTTCCACATACCATATAGAATTGAGACCAGTTCTATGTTGGTTTCATCAGACCATAGAATCACATTCCTCACATTCTGAGAGTCCTTCAGGAGCTTTTTTGCAAACTCCAAGTGGGCTTTCATGTGTTTTGAAAGGCTTCTGTCTAGCCACTCTACCATTAAGCCCAGAGTGGTGGAAGGCTGCAGTGATAGTCCTTTTGGAACGTTGTACCATTTCCACACAAGATCTCTGGAGCTCAGTCAGAATGACCATCAGGTTCTTGGTAACCCTTCTTACTAAGCCCCCTCCCCCCAGTTGCTCAGTTCGGCTGTGTGCCCAGCTCTTGGAAGAATCCTGGAGGTACAAAATGTCTTCCATATGAGAATCAGCCAATGTGCTCTTGCAAACCTTCAGTGCCACAGAATTTTATTTTGCTTTCCCCAGATCTGTGCTTTGCAGTACTTCTGCCTCTGAGCTATGCAGGCAGTTCTTTTGACCTCATGGCTTTTGCTCTGATACAGCGTGCAGTATGTGAGGACTTTTACAGAGAAGTGTGTGCCTTTCCAAATCATGTCCATTAAATTTTATTTACCACAAGTGGACTCCAATCAAGCTGTCGAAACATCTCAACAATGATCAAGAGAAATGAGCTAAATTTTAAGTATTGTTGAAAAGTGTCTAAATACTTATGCCAATGTGATATTTCAGTTTTTCCTTTTTCACACATTTGCAAACATTTCTAAAATTATATTTTTACTTTGTTATTATGGGGTATTGAGTGTAGATTAATGAGACAAAAAGGAAATATAAACAATTGTAGTAGCAGGCTGTAACAGAACAAAATTGAAAAAAGTGAAGGGGGTCTGCATACTTTATGAATGCACTGTATAAAAAATTTATGGGCACACTTATATTTTTCTTCAAGATTTAGTCCCTAGAAATCACCTCTAGTTTTACAAATCATTGCATTATTTGCATAAATGTTGCAATGAACAGTAGACATTATTGATATTACAGATTTTTATACTCCATTATATTGCATATCCCAATCCAATATGTAAAGCAAGAGGTGGACGAATTCTCAACATGCTTTGCTTTTTGCTTCTTTAGAAGAATTGAGGTAAGCTTGGTCATATAAATAAACTGCTCAAAACAATTAAAGGAACACTTTGAAAACACATCAGCTTTCAATGGGGAAAAATATAATGCTGGATATCTATACTGATATGGACTGGGTAATATTTCAGGAATGCCCCATCATTTGATGGAAATGAAAATTATCAACCTACAGATGACTGAATTCAAAGACAGAAAATCAAAGTGAAAAAATGAAGCAGTAAGCTTGTCCACTTTGCTGAAATTTCATTGCTGCATCTCAAAATGGTACTCAGTAGTTTGTATGGCCTCCACGTGCTTGTATGCATGCAAGACAACTTCGGGGCATGCTCCAAATGAGACGATGGATGGTGTCCTGGGGTATTTCCTCCTAGATCTGGACCAGGGCATCACTGAGCTCTAGGACAGTCTGAGATGCAACCTGGCAGCGTCAGATGGACCGAAACATGATATCCCAGAGGTGTTCTATTGGATTTGAAGTGGAACTAGGTCTAGCGAGCATGGAGGCCATTCAATCGTATCAATTCCTTCATCTTCCAGGAACTGTTTGCATACTCATTCCACATGAGGCCAGGCATTGTTGTGCACCAAGAGGAATCCAGGACCCACTGCACCAGCATAGGGTCTGACAATAGGTCCAAGAATTTCCTCCCGATACCTAATGGCAGTCAGCGTGCCATTGTCTAGCCTGTAGAGGTCTGTGCGTCCCTCTATGGATATGCCTCCCAGGCCATCACTGACACACCACCAAAACAGTTATGCTGAATGATGTTACAGGCAGCATAACATTCTTCACAGCTACTCCAGACCCTTTCACGTCTGTCACATGTGCTCAGGCTGAACCTGCTCTCATCTATGAAAAGCACAGGGTTTCAGTGGCGGACCTGCCCATTCTGGTGTTCAATGGCACTCAAGCTCTATGGTGTGGGGCAGTGAGCAAAGGGTCCACTAGCAGATTTCGGGCCCTCAGGCCACCCTCATGAAGTCTGTTTCTGATTTACCTTCACACCAGTGGCCTGCTGGAAATAATTTTGGAGGGCTCTGGCGGTACTCATCCTGTTCATCCTTGCACAAAGGAGCAGATTCTGGTCCTGCTGATGGGTTAAGGACCTTCTATGGCTCTGTCCAGCTCTCCTAGAATAACTGCCTGTCTCCTGGAATCTCCTCCATGTTCTTGGGACTGTGCTGGGAGACACAGCAAACCTTCTGGCAATGGCACATATTGATGTGCCATCCTGGAGGAGCAGGACTGCCTGTGCAACCTCTGTAAGATCCAGGTATTGCCTCATGCTACCAGTAGTGACACTGACCCTAGCCAAATGCAAAACTCATGAAAAACAGTCAGAAAAGATGAGTAGGGAAAAAAGAGTCAGTGACCTCCACCTGTAAAACCATTCTTGTTTTCGGGGCCTTCTCATTATTGCCCATCTTGTGCACCTGTTATTAATTTCATTAACACCAAAGCAGCTGAAACTGATTAACAACCCCCTCTGCTACTTAACTAACCAGATCAATATCCCAAGAGTTTAATTAACTTGATGCTATACTCAGATTAAAAAGTGTTACTTTAATTTTTTTGAGCAGTGTAGATATAAATAAAATACCAGACATATAAACATATAAGATATATAGACATATAGATATAAGTATAATACCAGACATATAAAGATATTTTAGTATAAGAAGTGTTGCATACCACTAGTTGTAGAGCCTTCTTTATGGTGGGCCACAAGGAGAGAAATTAGGTAACATAGAGGCACTGATGTCGGTGTTTTCTAAAACATATCCAAATTGTGCATAATATAAGCTAAATATGACACAGTCCCAAATGCTGTATATTCTTGAAATATGCTTCCGGTAACTTTAGGGGACATACGGTGTATACTGTATATGTTAGATATTTGTGAAAACCAACCTTCAACCCCAACGTACAACTCTTCATGTACTTTTCAATCTAAATATCATATTCACTTATATTACCTGCCATTTTTTTATAGTACAACCAGTGGAGGGTTATGTTATGTGCACACCAACCAATGAGTATATGTTGCCAAATACAAACTCGTGTGTACATGCATGAGTGAAAATTTTATTATACTCCTAGGGCTATTATTACAAGCCATATCTGCCTACATAACAGTATTCCCATTGCCTGAGGTGGGCATTCTTTCCTTCTACTGTGTACTTGGAAAAGTACTGGCACATAGAGCTCCCCGGTTGTAAGCAATGCAAGATAAATATAGCCCAGGATTACACATTTCTATATTCCACCTGTCAAGCCTTACAGTCAATACCCTGTGCTCAGTTACCTTCACCCACTCTCCTCTATGATCACTGCTCTTATAAAGACCCTGACACCCAACTAGATAAAGCCTTATACAGTATCTCTACTGATTGCCATGCTTGCCACAGCATGTGATGTCATCAACGGTCTGTACACATGCTCACTCCATTTTGGGTGGACAAACCACCTGGGTACATTTGCCAATCTCCTCCTTAGGGGGAGGAAGAAGATAAGACATACCACTTCCCTAGATGAAGAAGGGAAGGGAGATATAAGTATACCCATAAGTCGGTTGAAACATAATTGTGTGGTTTTTAAGTATTTATATATTTTATAATAAAGTATATTGTATATGATTTATAATATGATCAGCATATTGCTCTTGTGAGTTTATTCAACCTGTTTTGGTGGTGGATTCACGTTGGTGATATTTGTTTTGAACACTCCTGCAATTATCAAGCATCACTTCACTTTGGACTTTTTGTTTCTGGACTTTTTATTATATTATTTATATGTGGTTTAATTGATTTATATACTCATTTTGATGTTTTTTAATTTTTTTTTTAGTGCAACCGGTTTTTTTCACTGTATATATTGTATAATAAAGTTTCTGTACAAGGAAACTAAAGCAGAAAATTTTACTATTAGGATCTCCAGCATAAATAATCCTGCAGCACTAACCACAATTAATATACCGTATATACTCGAGTATAAGCCGACCCGAATATAAGCTGAGGTACCTAATTTTACCACAAAAAACTGGGAAAAACTATTGACTCGAGTATAAGCCGGTGGTGTCAGTGGGGGGAGGAATAGTGCCCCATCGTTGGTGTCAGTGGGGGGAGGAATAGTGCCCCATCGTTGGTGTCAGTGGGGGGAGGAATAGTGCCCCATCGTTGGTGTCAGTGGGGGGAGGAATAGTGCCCCATCGTTGGTGTCAGTGGGGGGAGGATTGATACTTACCTTGCTGACCCCTGCTCCAGCCTGGGCTCGCTCGCTCCCTCCCTCTCCCATGGTACACACTTACCGGTCAGATGTCTTCCTTCTCCGGCCGCTCTCCTCCTCTTCACTCGCTCGATCTTCGCGGTGCCGATCTTTCTCCTCCTCTCCAAGCTCCACCTCCTCGCCGGTGATTGGGCGCCTGTGTGCCTCTCCTGAGCTACAGTTCCGGCAGCCAATCACCAGCGAGGATTGATCCCGGGGGTGTGTCCAGATGACAGGGACGGCATGTCATCCCGCCCACACCTACAGACGTTGACTCGAGTATAAGCCGAGGGGGCCGTTTTTCAGCACAAAAAATGTGCTGAAAAACTCGGCTTATACTCGAGTATATACGGTAGTTCTACCAGAGCAGTCAACCTCTGTATTCAAGAAACAGCTGGCACAAAGAGCATGTATGGAAGATTAATTTCCAAGAGGTTTTGCTGGATGAATCAGGTTTCACAAAATCCCCCATGAAAAATTCAGCAACATTTCATATGAGTAGTTCTTGTGGCACATGGAGAATATGTCAACAATACACTGGAGTGGATGTGATCATCTTTGAATATGCTCTTTGTGCCAGCTACTACTACAATAAAGTATGTGACTACACATTAAATGAGTGCCCCAAGACATAGATGGGTGAATGTCCAGCATACATGTGTGTGAATAGAACGACAAACCCTTAATTAAATAGACCTGTCCTGGTAAATGTTAATAATATAACGTGTGTGTGTGTGCGTGTGCGTGTGCGTGTGCGTGTGCGTGTGTCGTGACCCTGCCTGCATTCCACTCCTAGTTCCTATGATTGCAATTAGGCTTATATGTTATGAGGCTGCAACAACACACAGGGTGAAAGTTATAGGGAGCTACATTGTATTTTATAATAACGTTGGCTTCAGCAGGAAGTGGACATTATATTTATGTTTATACATTGTTTTTGTTATGCTCCAGAGTTGGGAGATAAAATTATTGGATGGGGGATATTGTAGTGCTGTTTTTGAATAGACGTACAGATTGAAAAAATATGTTTCCTTTCATTTTGGAAAGATTTGTTAGTTACCAATTTCATTTAGTTGCATTTGTTAAATTCAGATGATTCTTTTTTGTAATATGTTTCATTTAGTTTTGTTTGTTTTCTAGACTGATTCAAATTCAGATTGAATATCTGAAATTTAGTTAGGTATTACTTGCTTATATACAGTTTACATATTTTTTATTTTATCAGATAAAAATAAGTTTTCACAACATGAAAGCCTCCATTATGGGCCCCACAGAATATGTTATAAGAAGTGTGTCTAAAAAGATCAGTGAATTGTCCAATATCTCGACGGCAACTAGGGCCAGGTTTGTGCACATGGCAATCCAGAGACACATCGAGAAGTGCCACCTGGCATAGAGTACACATGACCATCAGGGTAAAGCCACTGTGGGCAGTTGATCGTAGTCACCGTGAGAGGAGAGGTAGGGTCACAGTGCAATGGAGCAAATAGTGAACATCAAGTTCTGCTACACATTTTGGAAAACGGTGAATAGGGACGCATGTACTGTTGGTACAAGTGTACTGGACGGAAGTCGTGAGTAGGAAATGTTTTTTTTTATCTGATTCAAATCGGGATCCATTCTTTCTGCAAACCATTGTCACAGGTGATGAGACCTGGTGCTACCAGCTCGATCCAGAATCCTAGTGTCAGTTGATGGAATGGCGTTCACTGTCTTCTCCGTGACCCAAAAATAGTCACCTGCAAAAATCCAAGGTCAAGGCCATGTTGATCGCCTTCTTCAAAAACAATGGCATCATCCATAAGTTCCTGCTGGTCAAACCATGAATGTCAAATTCTACTAAGGAGTTTTGAAACAGTTGCTGCGACGCATCCGCCATGTTCAGCTGGAGTTGCACAAGACTGGACAGTGGATGATGCTGCATGATAATGCGCCTGCGCACTATCCGATCTGTGTGCACCAATTCTTGGCTCAGCGCGGTGTACCTGTTCTCAATCATCTGCTATATGGTAAGTGTTTGCGAGCAATATCCATCTGTACTATTCAACTATAATAGTTTGCAGCGTTGCAAACTATTGTAATGGTATCATTTTGGTGTTTTTGTGTATATACACTTTTTGCTAGCAGCTAATTATTATCGCTGAGCGCTGACTTTTTTCTATTCCATCTGTACTATCACCCATGCCCATACCCATGTATGACTGCTAATTTATCGTGCACTGCTATATGGTAATCTATACTGCTTTTAAAATCCACCTCTAACTGAAGCTGATCAAGCATCAGTGCTCTTATTGGTAATTCTTACTGCTTCCAAAATCTTTAACTCTGGTCCATATTACTGTGGTATTTATTTTGCTCTTATTGTCTAACCCAAATTTATGAGCTGATCCTAATCATTACAACTCTTCCCTCCTGCTCTATTGTTATCTCTTGTAGTCCTCCTTTGGTGTGAGAAGTTTGCCCTGCTAGCCATGTGTCTCTCCTATGCATTCCTAATTGATTAATTGGCAATACCCCACCTAACTCAGTATAAGTTTAGGCCTTCCGTAGGGGAGGCACAGCCAGGGGCAGCACAGCCATGGGTAGCATTGACAACTATCATCTTGAATAAAGTATTGATCTTGGATTAAGTATTGAGCATTGCACTTCGGCTCTGCACTTCAGCAAAAGCACAAAGCGAGAAACCACAACAGACAACTTCAAATACTAATCAGACTACAGGTGACCTGTTTCCCCATCCAGTTCCTTCAGCTCTTACCTATTCTGCTTTTTCATCTCACCACTCTGTAACATGCTCTCCCTACTCCTCCTTCAGTTGTATTCTCTCTCTTCAAACTCTCTCTCCTTTACCCCTCTTCTCCACCCCACAACTTACAGTATATATATCACCCTCACTCCTGTCTTCACCTTATTACTGTACTCATCAACTCCTGCTAATTCTGAACCCAGATATTAATAAAACCTCCAGGATACTGGGACCTGTCCCTCCATATAAGTCATACTCCCATATTACATCTCTCACCCTTCTGCTTCTCCTAACATCTGGAGACATTTCCCCAAATCCTGGGCCACCATCTTTTTTCTTTGACCAACACACCCGGCACCCCCTATCCTCTAACAGCAGCTACAATCCACACAATCTAGTTACTATTTCTCTTCTTCCTAAAACCAGTCTCCACTTTTTTTGTGCCCTCTGGAATGCCTACTCTGTCTGTAACAAACTCGCCTCTGTCTATGACCTTTTTATCACAAACTCCTTTAACCTACTTGCAATTACAGAAACCTGGCTTCATGAATTTGACTTTTCCTCCCATGCTGCCCTCTCCCATGGTGGTCTCCTCTGGACTCACTCTCCCAGGCCTAGTGGATGGAAAGGAGGTGGAGTTGGAATCCTCCTATCCCTTCAAAGCACTTTTCAGGTCCTTCATTCACCTCCCTCTCTGTTCCTCTCCTCATTTGAAATTCACTGTATTCGTCTATTCTCTCCAGTTTCTTTAAGAATTGCTGTGATCTATCTGCCTCCTGGACCGGTAGCAAGCTTCCTTCTGCCTGGCTGCTTTATTTTCTCTCTTCTGAAATTCCCACAATAAATCTTGGTGACTTCAACATCCCTGTTAATCTTAACACTCCTGCTTCTTCTAAACTTCTGAGCCTAACCACTTCTTTTGACCTAATACAATGGACACATGCTTCTACTCACTCTAATGGTAACTGCCTACCTATGCACTCCTTGAAACCTCTCCAACTTTCCCTTTCCTCTCTCTGATCACCCCCTTTTTAGCTTCGCTCTCTCCTTGGCTTCCTCCTCCTTGTCTTCCAACTGCCAAACAGTTACCCGTAGAAACCTTTTTTTTTGCAACAGATTGTCTCTATGACAAAATCTCAGCCCTGTCCTGCCCCAACCTGGCCACTTCTGTTTACAACAGTTCACTGTTATCCACCGTGTACACATTGCCCCCCCTCACTACACACAGAATTAGGCCCTGGCCACTACAGCCCTGGCAAACAGACAATACCAGATGCCTCAAAAAACGTAGCCGTGCTTTTCAGTGTTTATGGCGTAAGACTAAGACCCAGCAAGACTTTGACCAATATAAATCTGCCCTCCAAAAATACAACTCCTGTCCCTTCACTGCCAGACAGACCTATTTTATCACTCTCATTAAAGCAGGCCATAGACTTGGAGAAAACCGGCCGTTTTTTTTTTAGAAAATTGTAAAATCGGTCATTCAGTCAGCATACGTTTCTACCATTGTAAAAAAGAAGTCGGCTGGTTTTCGTCCCGTCTACAGCCGGCAATTAATATAATAGCAGTGTCCCTGCATAGAGCCCCGCTATTATATTTGACAGAAGAAATAGACTATGCATAAGAAGAAGAAACAACATTGTATCTATTTGTACTTGAATAGAAACATCTGTATCCGAAATGGATACAAATAGATACAATGTTGCAACTTTTTCTTCTTATGCAAAATCTATTTCTTCTTCTCCTGCAAAATCTATTTCTTCTTCTTCTTGATATTCTATTTCTTCTTTTTCTTCATATTGAATTTATTTGAACATCTGCAAAAAGAATGGCCGATTTGACCATAATTACCGCGAAAATCGGCCGAACGACCAAATCGTCCGACGATTTTCCAGCAGGGCCGATTTTCTAAATGTCTTAAAATTACGAAAAATGGCCGACCGATTTCCCCAGTAACGATCCGAATATCGGCCGATAATTCGTCAACTTTATCGGAAGTCTATGGCCTGCTTAACACCCTCTCACGCAATCCACATTTTCTACCTTTAACTCTCTATTTCGTCCTTCTTTACCTCCACACACTAACTCACTCACTGCCCAGGAGATCGCAAATCACTTCAAAAATAAGATTGATACAATTCGTGATGAGATCTCCACTGTACAGATATCTTCCTCGCCCTACACTCCTTGTCCACCTGCACAATCTATACTTCCCTTGTTTAGCCAAGCTACTATAGAGGAGGCTGGTATTTTTTTTTTCTAAAGCCCACCTAACCACCTGTCTGCTGGAGTCTGTTCCCTCGCAAATACTACGAACACCCTCTGGCTCTATCCATAACTCTTTAACTCATATCTTCAATCTCTCCCTTTCTACTGGCATCAAGCTTATTAATAACATCAATAAAATCAAGCTTACAGTTGTTGCTGCTGCGAGCCTTTATCCTGCCTGTACCCTAGATTCAAGCTTATGCGGATTTCAGTGCGTTTTCCAGTTTGCAGAAATGAGCTGCAGTCCATTTAAAGCGGATCTGCACCCAAATGGGGAAGTTCCACTTTAAGGATTGGTCCCCCCACTCCCTGTCAAGGATTGGTACCTTTAGGGAGTAGGTACTCGAAACTGACAGGTTTCCACTTCCACTGCAATTGACTAGGTGATCGGAAGTGGAAGTTGTCTTCCCCCCTCCATCCCTGTAGTCTTCTGGGACACATGAAGGGTCCCAGAAGACTATGGGACCATTCAGAAAGCACAGCATTACGCGCGTATGTGGAGTGGGCACCCGGCTGTGAAGACGCAAACTGTCAGAGCCAGGTGCTCACAGTGAAGATGCCAGCTCCAGGGACACAGGACTGCCAGTGAAACTGGCTAAGGGGAGGACATCAAGGGACCGAGGGAGAGGTGAATGGCTGTTTTTTAAAAGTCAGCTATAGTTTTTGTAGCTGCTGACTTTTATTTTTTAACAGTTCCACTGGAACTCCGCTTTAATATGGTTTTCTATGGATCTAGTTCACATCTGTGCATTTTGAGCAGCAGCATTTTCTAGAAAGGGGCAGGAACTTTTTTTCCCACAGTGGATTGCATTTTGCATGTTATAAACTTCAATGGACCCGCACCGAAAACGCAAGTGTTGCGCTTTGCAGGGGTTATTTGCTAATAAGAAAGTGTGACAGTTCTGTACATGTAGCGTGACTTCGATGTGACGCTACACTCTCTGACACTCAAGTAGCATGAAAGTCGCATCACAGTAGTACATTCTCTGGCACTCAAGTAGTATCAAAGTTGCATCAAAATCGCATTAAAATAGTTCAGGAACCTTTATGTGTCCAAAGTAGCATGTTAGAGTTAGGGTTAAGGGCTAGGGTTAGATGTTAGGGTTAGGGTTAAGAGCTAGGTTTATGGTTTAGGGCTACTCTTAAACCCTAACATTTAACCCTAACCCTTAACCCTAACTCTAACATGCGACTTTGGACACACAAAGGTTCCTGCACTACTTTGATGAGACTTTGATGCTACTTGAGTGCCAGAGAGTGTAAAGTCACAGTGCAGCCACACTACATAAATAAATCTGTCATACTTTTCTATTAGCAAAAAAAAAATTTTAAACACATAGTAAGGCATAGAAAACACATCAAAAATACATTTTCAAAAATGCAAACACATTGGAAATACACATCAAGTGCAACCTGCATAGATGTGAACCTAGCCTTAGGAGCCAGCAAAAGACTTTCTGACAAACATTATCAGGCAGCTCTACAGATGCTCAATCAGTTTTACACGGCTCTCAAAGGAGTGCCTTGTTCCACCAGGGACCACGGGAAACTGTGAGTGCAGGAAAAACTTGAGGAGCATCCATTTCTCCTTCCCTTCTGCAACTAATGACCCCGGACGTAGCATGTATTACATCACTTCTGGGGTCACAGCTGTCATTCCTCAACTAGTGTAGAGAAGGATGCAACAATTTCAGCATGATCTGTGCTGGAATAGTTGCAGAGGTGACATTGCGGATGTAATAGATCCCCTATATCTCCATAAAGAGTACCTGTCACCTGCCCATCGTAACCCCTTGTGACAGCAATGAAGTAAATAAATAAAAAAAAGTGTAAAAAAAGATTTGTGTAAGATAAATGCTAATAATAAAAAAAACAATTTAAAGTATCCCCATCATCTCTGCACACACCCCAAATAAAAAGCGCAGTGTAGCGCAAATACGAATATGTAAATATCTACTGTGCCACACATGTGAGGTAATGTCACAAATGTCAGAGTAAGAGCAATAATTCTAGGGCCATAGTTCATGGTTAACTCTATAATGATGACGTTGCCAATGGACAATTTTGGGCACCATTATTTTTTGCAATGGGCATGGGCGATTTTAAGACTTGATATGTTTGGTATCTTTTTACTCTACGCAACACAGTATTTTATATTTTGTCAAACATTGGGTATAATATTGTGTTTGTTTTCAGTATAATTCATTTCAGTGTATTTTTCCTGAAAATGATAAATAACCGAGCAAATGTTATGCAATGTAAAAAAATTGCAACTACCACCATTTTATTCTCCAGGCTAGGGCTGAGCAACTGCCTCCCTCCAGCTGTTGAGGAACTACAAGTCCCATCTTGCCTCTGCCTTTGGGAGCCATGCTTGTAACTGTCAGTTTTGCAATGGCTCATGGGACATGTAGTTCCATAACAGCTGGAGGGCCACAGTTGCCCACTCCTGCTGGAGGTACTCTGCTTTCAGAAAATATACACTTTTTGAGGGTGCTTACAGAAATTTCGAACAAAAAATGCAGATTTTAACATATGTGAAAAAAAATGAAAACATTATCCCAGTAGACAAGTGGTTAAGTAAAAAAGCAACAACTCTTAGTAAGCAAGCAAAT
Source organism: Staurois parvus (assembly GCF_062004578.1). NCBI lineage: Eukaryota > Metazoa > Chordata > Amphibia > Anura > Ranidae > Staurois > Staurois parvus. Next base: position 5,127,460 of record NW_028317953.1, read on the forward strand.
TTCAGTTTACTATATTCTCAGAATGGAAAGATTATTTCTGATAAGTTGCTTTTCTTTGCTTTATTTTCAAAAGTAAAATAGTCATCCAGTATTGTTTTTCTTTCAGCTGCAATGATAGCAATGTTCCGTACACTGAAATCAAACCTGACAAGCATATGAATACGGTTAATATATTTAAAGTAAATGCTTTGTACACAAATACAATACAGACACACCTAGCAGAAACATTGGCCACAATAGGAACAGTCTGCAGTGAAGTGTGCTGTTGAGCCGTAGTGAATACACTATATCTCATGGATGAGCTCCCTATGGAGAGATATTTGACTGATTAATATTTCGTTTGATTTTGGTTTAGTCTTTAAATGAAAGCATTCACGTAAACCAAGCAATTCATCTCCAGCACTTACAAAGTGCTCTAGAGATTTAAATAATTTCTCTAGGGATGCAAATTGGCTTATTCTTTCAGAAAAGAGGAGATTAATACCCTGCATTCATTAGCGGTTAGTAGGGATTACTAGCCTCTGTAAATGCCTCACAAGATTATTTGGCCTGTAGACTGAAGTTGAATTAGTACTAGGTTTTATAGCATATTAGGAGATGCATCCCCCCACTTAGAAATATATACTGGCTACAAATAGGTAGAAATATACTGGTAAATGCATACTGCCTAAATCATTCCAGACCACCTATGTGCAGAGGAAGTATAAGTTCCAGCAATTGTCACGCATTCTATGACTTGGAATAACAGAGATACCCAGTACAGAGTGACAAACTGTAAGGGCATATAACAGGCTCCTAGGTGCCACATCCCATGATAATTAGTAGAATGAACCAAAGAAAATTAAACTGGCCAATTGTGGACTTTAGAGGAACTGCAACAAATCACTTTATTGTAGAAATGTAGACCATCACATAGCAAATACATACATATTATTCCGCTAAGAATGCTAGACCCCCTATGACTTGGAGTTTTTCATTTTGTTTCCTAATTTTGCAAATAAAAACTTTCTTGTAAACAGGAGCTTTAGGTTGTTTTAAAGCAGTATTCACACTGCACAGCAAGCTTTTACAAAGCATTTGCAAAAGTTTCAGCAAATTTACAGCAAACTGAAACTCTCTGAGGTACCTTCGTAGAACATAATGGATACTTACTTCTTCTGCCTTAAAACCATCAAATGACACTCCATTGAAGAGAAACCACTAGTCAAAGTCTGCTGACACTTCAGTAGTGTCACTCCTCTGCTCTCCTGTCTCTACTCTGCTCTACTGTGTAACAGCTTGCACAGTAACCATTAAAGCGGTAATAAACACAAACCCAAAAATGTAATATATTGCAGCTTATGAATCCTTAGATGTGGGGGGTGAATTTTTTTTCTTTTTTTTCCCCTCTATTTTGCATCTTTTTTCCTTAAAGCAGTAGTAAACCGCATGTAAAAAAAAATAAAAAATCCCCTGCAAGGTAATGATATAATGTGCTAGTATGCATCACATACTAGCACATTATGAAAGACTTACTTTAAAGTAAGTAAAGCATTCTGAATTTGTGAGTTCCAGCTGTCTGACTGGCTGAGCCACTATGATGTAACTCCCACGCATGAGCTCAGGAGCCCCAGGCCACTGCACAGTGCTCTGGAGGAACGGCACGTGTATGTCTTTCCTTCAGAATGCATGCGCTGGCTCTCAGAAAGAGCGAATATCTCCTAAATGGTGCACATTTAGGAAATATTAATTTTACCTTTATTATAAGCTTACCTGTAGGTAAAAGTTAACATAAAAAAATTTTTACTACCTTAATGTTAGATCATTTGGAAGTTTACTTTTCCCAAGAAAAATATTCAATTTAAACACTACTGAAGCAATTCATTTTTACTTATTTTCTATAATTTAATCAAATTTTATTGAACTGTTTAATTTAGCATTGATCCATTCTTTACCAAATTACTGTAATGCTTTCCAGCCCATTTTAAATACAAACTTCCTTATAACTATCAGACAGTGTGCGTTCGGCTGTCAGATTGGAAGCAGAGGCTGCGTCCATGCAGCCACTGCATCCTGAATGACATGAATGGGAGATGTATGGAACATCTATGCATACCTGTTTGGGCAAACATGGCCTTCGCATGGGTGTAAGCTGTAGTACGCCTGTGTTAATGAGGTCTAATACGGCAATAACTTTTTTTAGCTGTGACAACATTCATCCAAAAAATTTTTATGCATTTTTTTGAGCTTTTATGTAACTTGACCACACACCCTCCTTTCCCATCCATCATCCTCATAGCAGGGACCTGTCTCAATTCTCAGCAGGTTGGCAACTGAATGATATCACATATAGTGGGAAAGTATGTTCTTTTTTTGTGTAAGCCAGCATTTCTCAACCAGGGTACCCTGGGGTGCCTTGAAGTTTCTTCAGGGGTTCTTTGGCAAAATGTCTACAAATTGCCCAAAAATTGTGTACAAGCCAGCGGCTGGACCAAGCCTGCCTGTTAGTTACACAAAGCCACAGGTTTTCATTGTGCACCATTGTGACCTTCTAGCCACTGGCGTCCTGACATCATCAATTAATAAGGAGGATGTCAGCTGCCTACACAGCATCCTAGTTTGACCCTCTCCTGCCTCTCTCCATCAGTGCTCGGGTCACATTAGCTCACTGATGGAGAAAACTGAGGGAGAAGAGAAACAATGGAATACTAGTCAGTGTGCAAAAGTGTATTTGCTTTGGAAGAATAAATCACTTCTAATGTTGGGTGTCCTACATGTGTGGATGTTGTTGCGTTATATAAAGCTATGAGAATAGTTTATCACATTTTAGAATGGGTTGCCCTTTTAAAATTATGGACAGTCTTGAGGCACCCCATTTTAGAATTGGGGTGCCTCAAGACTGTCCATAATTTTTAAGGGTGCCTTGAGACTGTACATAAATTAAAGGGAGCCTTGACTGAAGAAAGGTTGAGAAACACTGGTATAAGCTATGTTAGAGGCAGTTGCAAAAGGCAGTCTCAGACTGGCTACTGCTTCATAGCCACTTTCAATCACAAAGCAGGTCTAGGCTGGAGGAAAGCCGCCAATATTAAATATTAGAGAACAGGCACAGTACAATGTGCATTGGCATGCTTTCCTGTTCTTCCAAGCAGCAAGCTCATGAACACAAACTGGCCATGGCAGTATGGATCTGCTCCTCTGCTCAGTGTGGTCAGATTGAAAAAAGAAACTGTTAGAATCACCAGTATCACCAGAGCATCATAGCAAATGAATGAAGATTGGCATAAAAGTGGATGTGCATGTATTTAATGTCAAGTTTAAGGTTGACACCTTCAGCCTTACAAAATAAGTCCATTTAAATGTGACTTACTACTATTAGATAGGGTTAACACATGTTATTAAAAGCTGTAGAGGTAATATTCTTCTTACATTGATTGTTTAGCTGGACCTGCTGTTTATAGATGACAGTAATTTTCCATGTAATTTTGAAGTTCAGGTTTCAAAAGTAGATACTTGCCTGCTACGTGCTAGCACTACACTAAGGAATGATATCTGTCTCTCTATGCTTCAAAACAGATGCCATTAGAAAGGTCACTATTATTACTGAGGTGACCACCATGATGAAGGACACTAGGGAAACATTTACCTACTACTAGTAAGGCTTGTAAGTGAAAGAAAAATGAGTAAATAAATAATTACTTTACAATGAATCGAAAATTGTAATGAACAGAAAGAGATGGCTGGTTGTAGTTGAGGATTTTAGCAACTTCTAACTTGAGGTGAACTTCTAAAACACTGTGTGCCAGTTCACATATATGCGGATCAGATGCTGTTTGAACAGCATCCAAGCTACATGGCATGTGAAAAAAACATTGCTTCCTAGGCCTGTTCACATATGTCTGGTGCACTGGCAGTGCAGATTTAAGAAGAGTCGTATTTGATTTCCGAGCAGTGCAGTCCGGTTCAGATGCAGATTACAGGCCATTGACTTCTATGGAAAACGTTTCTAAACTGCACATGTCATCAGTTGTGAACAGGATAAAATCCTGACCTGAACGTGATCCAAACCTGTTCTGAGTGCTGGTTCACATATACCAGGGATAGGCAACCTGCGGCTCTCTAGCTGTTGTGGAACTACATTTCCCATGAGGCATTGGAACATTACAAAACTGACAGTTACAGCTCTGATTTGCAGAGGCATGATGGAACTTGTAGTCCTGCAACAGCTGGAGAACCGCAGGTTGCCTACCCCTGACATATACAGTATGCGGATTGGATGTGATTTGAACTGCAATCCGCATGACATTTGAAATGCCTTTGTTTCTTATGGTGCCTGTTCACATATGTCCAGTGCATTGCCAGTTCAGTTTAAAAAAGAGTCAGTGCTGATTCCCACATGTGCAGTGCGGATTGAAGCTCAGGCTTCACAGCTAATTGATACAGTAGTTGTTTACAGGTTCATGTCAGGTTTACATCAGGTTCAGGACAGGATTAGCTCAGGATCTTATCTTGTTCACACATATGCAGTCTAGAAACGGTTCCCATAGAAGTCAGTAGCTTGTATTCCGTACCTGAACCAGACCGCACTGCCTAAAAATTGGACATGATTCTTTTTAAAACCGCACTAAATCCATACTGAATCCACACTGCTAGTGCACCGGACATATGTGAACAGGCACCATACGAAGCAATGTTTTTTCACATGTCATGCGGATTGGATGCGGTTCAAACCACTTCCAATCTGCATATATGTGAATGGGCACTTAAAAAGAGTCATGTCCGATTATTGAGCAGTGCAGTCTGGTTCCAGTGCGGATTATAGGCTACTGACTTCTACAGGAACCGTTTCTAAACCACATATATGTGAACAAGATAAGATCCTGAGCTAATCCTGTCCTGAGCCTGATGTAAACCTGACCTTAACCTGTGAACAACTACTGTATCAATTAGCTGTGAAAGCTGAGCTTCAATCCGCACCGCACATGTGTGAATCAGCACTCATGTATGATTCCTGAGCAGTTCTGTCCAGTTCAGGTGCGGAATACAGGCTACTGACTTCTATGGGAACCGTTTCTAAACCTGACCTGTGAACAGGATAACAGTCTGAGCTGATCCTGTCCTGAACCTGATGTAAACCTGACCTGAATCTGTGAACAACTATTGTGTCAATTAGCTGTGAAACCTGAGGTTCAATCCGCACCGCATGTTTGAATCAGCACTGAAACCTGTTGACAGTAGCATAGTAAGGTATCCAGAATCAGGACAAATTCTGCAGCTAGATGCTGAGGGTCAGAGCAGACATGATGAATATCAATGTGGGTTTTCTAAATTATGACTATTTGCATTGCCTCGTGCTTTGGTTTGTGGCTTCATTTACAGAGAAAATAAACAAGATAAATTGCTATGGAGATGCTGTATTTCAGGCCCACATAAGCCTGTAAATGTATGCGTGCAAAGTGAGAGCTAGAGAAGAGCATAAAGAATCTTAAAGAGTAACCCCACTTTTGGTGAGAATAAAAACATTCCTCTCTGGGTGATCTATGTACATTGCATGGGTTTTAATACACTTCGTTATAGATTCTTACCTTTTGTTATTCAGAAGAAATAGCTGTTTGTCTGTGTCCATGTGCAGAGTAAATCTGTATGGGAGTGACTTTATTATTATCAATCAGCTGCTGCACCTTCAGGGCTCTAATGAGGAAATTGGCAGGGTCTGCATCTCTTTAGATGTGATTTTCCCTTGGGAGTATCTCACCAAAATGACACTTTTGATGCAGGGGTTGCCAAAAATGTGACTTGTAGACTTCTGTGAAAATTAGTGAGCCAATCACACAAGCAGAAAATGACGTTTTCATGGGGCATTCTGTATACCATCTGTGTACAGATTGCATCAAGATAGCGATATCGCATTGTATTTTACAGAACATTACAGTTCTGCAGATTGAAAAGGAAAGGTAATTTTTTATAACATTCAATTACAATATGACTTACGTCAAAACTGTATATACTATATTATTTCTTTTTTAATTTGATAATTTGTTTCCCATTAAAGTAGAGCTACCCTTTAAGCTCATCAATCTTTGCTTTTTCAGTACTTGGAAGAATGCCCAAACCCTTAAGCTCCATGCACATTGGCTTAAAAAAGACTAGTGCTCTTGGCAGAAAAAAATAATAATTTTGAGCAGTTTTTTTTGTATTTTTAGTATTTTGTGGGATAGAAAAACACTCTCAAAAACATAAAACAGAAGATTTTTTTTTCTGCCTCTAAATGTTGAGCTTAAAAATCACCTCTAGACTACCTAATGTGCATGGAAACATAGCATAACATTTGTTGCTTCTACAGGCAAAATGCTAAACTCCTCTAGGAGCAGCGTTTTTTTTTTTAAGTGTGCATGGAGCTTTACACATTCGGCGGGAGCTGAACATCATTTCTAATAGCAGGATTATTTCCACTGTTATACATGACAGCTTCCCTCTGTCCATGGTTGTTAAAAATGCTGGTGGGTGCAAGCGATGGGACCTAATGGGTGTTGTGCATCATGATTGATGATCAATGTGACTGGCGCTGAACAATGTTAATAATGGTGGATGCATGTTGCAAGACATTTTTTTTTATTAAAGAACTTGCCAAAAACTGTCTCTGTTTTTTTTTACTGTTTACATTTTTTATGAATGTGTACAAGTACTAAGTACCCCTTACTCATTCACATGGAGAGGTGACTTGGTGCCCCTTATTGTTAAAGGGGGCCAGATTTTGATAAGCTCCCTGCCTGCAGACTTAAAAAACCACCAGGCTGGGGTTTGCCACTGGCAAGGTACTCCCCCATGTTGAGGGAATGTGCTCTAGCATGGTTTAGGAGGAGCCTATGGATAAGGGTTGAGTATGAATTTTTTGCATGTGTTTATTTTGCTGATTTTTGTGTTGGGTCCCCCCTTAACTACTTGACGACAGGGCTATAGCCAAATGATGGCTACAGCATGGTCGTCTAGCTCTGGGGCGTGTATCCAGCGAGCTCCCTGATCGCTATGATGGTCAGACACAGCTAATCACATGGCATGGTAAAGGACCAATCACAGCACCTTTTTACCATGTGATCGGCTGTGTCCACTGACACAGCTGATCACAATGTAAATACATTTGCTGTCATAGCGTTAGGAAAGAGAAGAGCCGGTAATTGGCAAATGTATTTAGGCAATCCAGTGCAACCCACAGCCCCAACAGTGTCCATCAGTGCTGCCCCAACAGTGTCCATTAGTGCTGCCAGTGTCCATCAGTTCTGCCAGTCAGTGCCCAATGCCATCAGTCTGTGATCATCTGTGCCGCCAGTCAGTGTCCATAAGTGCTGCCAGTCAGTGCCCGTCAGTGCTGCCTATCAGTGACCTTCAGTGCCGCCTATCAGTACGTATCAGTGCCACCTATCGGTGCCCATTAGTGTCCCCTATTATAGCCCATCAGGGCCACATATCAGTGCTTCCTCTTCAGTGCTTCCTTGCCAGTGCCCATCAATGCAGCCTATCAGTGCCCATCAGTACAGCCTCATCAGCGCACATCAGTGAAGGAGAAAAATTACCTGTTTGCAAAGTTTTATAACAAAAACTAAGAAAATGTTTTTTTATTTTCATTTTTGGTCTTTTTTTGTTTGTTTAGCAAAAAATAAAAAACCCAGTGGTGATTAAATACCACCAAAAAAAAGCTGTATATGTCTCACAAAAATGATAAAAATGTCATGTGTTGCATTACCACGCAGTAGTCATTCAAAGTGCGATAGCACTGAAAGTTGAAAACTGGCCTGGGCAGGAAGGGGTAAAAGTGCCCGGTAGGAAAGGGGTTAAATTCTATACCAGACTTTAGGAGTCCTATATAGAATCTTTAGTGCCTGGTATAAATTAGGGGGTGAACCCTGTATGTGGAAGTCCCCCATTATTATCTATACTAGTGTCTCCTCTTGGATAAGGGTCTGGTATAGATGAATGGAATCTCTTGCTGTTTATTTTCAAACAGAATGAAGCAGTCAAGAGCTGTAATTTTGCTGGCAATTTAAACATTTAAACACACTTTTTTTCTTTGTAAATGTCAGTTTTGCTACAGTAGGTAGTATACATCATACACTTGCGCCACTTCACAGATGGGATCAAGGCATCCATAGGCATGTTATTTAATGAAATTTTGTATTATTAATGTTTCACTGTAAGCATCACTAAAATCACTGCTTCCAGCCAAAAAATACGCTTTTTTTTTGCTTTAGTACGCATTCCCATGGCAGTGCCCAGCACCCCATGCTAATTGCTTAACAATCCCTTGCCTATTTACCTTGAAAAATGCTCATCACTGCTTTTTAACATTTATCTTCCAGTGATGTCAAGATTTTGAATTTGACACCTGAACTTTAATCACATTTGCAGAACCCTGTTCGAAGCGGACCCAGGTATGTTCAGCTCAACACTTGTGAGGCTTGTGAGGGCTATCTCTGCTTATCATACACTGATGTTTAATGAGGACAATGTAGTCCACATTTGTGGTACTAACTGAATATCCAAATAAAGCTGCTTTTGAGCCTTTAGTTGTGATAAAGTACGCTAAGGCATGTGCCTGTTAACATTTTATCTATAAGATGAACACATAGAGCAAAGCAGCAGTTCTAAAAAAAAAAAAAGTATACCAGTTCATTCTAAGCACTGGCGTATGGCGGTTGGTGTATGAACAGCTTATGTGCACAAAGATATGCTGAAATTTAGTTATATGGTTCACTAAAGATTTTTGCAAATTTGTTTTTTTAGAATCTTCTTTATCGATAGCAGAGGATGCTTAATGCAGTTTTTTTTCTCCATGATATGTAGAATGTTAACAGCAATTAGATAGACCTCAAAAATAAATTATATATAAACATATACTGCTCAACAAAATTAAAGGTACACTTTTTAATCAGAATAGCGCATCAAGTAAATTAAACTCCTGGAATATTGATCTGGTCAGTTAAGTAGCAGACGGGTTGTTAATCAGTTTCAGCTGCTTTGGTGTTAATGAAATTAACAAGTGAACTAGATGGGCAACAATGAGACGACCCCCCAAAACAGGAATGGTTTTACAGGTGGAGGCCACTGACATTTTTTTGCCTACTCATCTTTTCTGACTGTTTTTTACTAGTTTTGCATTTGGTCAGTGTCACTACTGGTATCATGATGCAATACCAGGACCCTACAGAGGTTGCACAGGCAGTCCAACTCCTCCAGGATGGCACATCAATACATGCCATAGCCAAAAGGTTTGCTGTGTCTCCCAGCACAGTCTCAAGAGCATGGAGGAGATTCCAGGAGATAGGCCGTTACTCTAGGAGAGCTAGACAGGGCCATAGAAGGTCCTTAACCCATCAGCAGGACTGGTATCCGCTCCTTTGTGCAAGGGGAAACAGGATGAGCACTGCCAGAGCCCTACAAAATGACCTCCAGCAGACCACTGGTGTGAATGTGTCTGACCAAACAAGCAGAAACAGACTTCATGAGGGTGGCCTGAGGGCCCAACGTCCGCTAGTGGGCCCTGTGCTCACTGTCCAGCACCATAGAGCTTGATTGGCATTTGCCATTGAACACCAGAATGGGCAGGTCCACCACTGGAGCCCTGTGCTTTTCACAGATGAGAGCAGGCTCACCCTGAGCTCATGTGACAGACGTGAAAGGGTCTGGAGAAACTGTGGAGAATGTTATGCTGCCTGTAACATCATTCAGCATGACCGTTTTGGTGGTGGGTCAGTGATGATATGGGGAGGCATATCCATGGAGGGACGCACAGACCTCTACAGGCTAGACAACGGCACCCTGACTGCCATTAGGTATCGGGATGAGATCCTTGGATCTATTGTCAGACCCTACGCTGGTGCGGTGGGTCCTGGATTCCTCCTGGTGCACGACAAGGCTGGGCCTCATGTGGCGAGAGTATGCAGGCTGTTCCTGGAGAATGAAGGAAATGATACCATTGAATGGCCCCCACGCTTGCCTGATGTAAATCCAATAGAACACCTCTAGGATATCATGTTGCGGTCCATCCTATGATTTGAAGAATTATCTTTCTCATTCCCAAATCCACCATTGGAATCTGCCGCACTGTTTTTTTTTTCATGCTCAGTTCTTCTGCCATCATTTACACACTCATACTTCAATCTGAGTGTATGAGGGTTCATACTCTGTCCACATTTACATTTGTCCTATGTGTTTTGGCTGCCCACTTCATGCATCATCGTGGACATCTTCCGACCCCTCTTTAAACTGCATGTGCCATTCAAAAATGCTTGATTCCTTCATGGAATGTTCACCATAAGCCTGTTATAACAGAGCTAAAGTTTCACCCACACTTTTCACACAAAATTTGATGTTAAAGAATATGGAAACCCAACATTTTATATTCGTAAAACGTGCCTGCTGTACCATGTACTGTATGAAAAAGTATCCTGTTCTCTTGGTATAGCTTCTTTTGTGTGAAATCCCTCATGTTTCTGCCAGTCCTTCTGCTTTCCTAATAAAACCTGACCACACTAGGCATAGGTGCTGTAAGTGTTCTGGCTGTGCTGGGAACTAATCCAATAATCAGGCTTGTGCTGACACATCCTCCCCCTGCACAGCCATTCAACAGGAAGATCAGTGTGCTTCTGTTTCTCCTCCCTTAGCTCTCTGAGCTTCCTATGCAGCTGGAAGAACAGAGAGTATGTGATCACCTATAAAAAAAGGGAAAAAAAAGATATTTATAATTTTATTATTGAATACACACGTTTTGCCTTTCATTTCCATTTTAAACTGAATGGGTTGTTTTACAAGGTGGGGGTTCACATATGCTTTAATTTGCTGCTTCAGTTTCTAATACTAATTTTCTGCCAACAGCACAACGCGCACATGCATTATTTCATAAAATACTCCTTAAAGACTGAGTTAACCGGTTTGCAACCCAGGCGAGTACAAGTTAAAACATGTCAGAACACGCTCAAGTGTGAATGGCTGTGTGGCTCACCACCATAGTGCTACGCCACAGGCCTCCTGGGAAATAATTGTCACTACATATATGTCACTATATACTCTTTTTGTCCTATGTATAGACCGGTATATAACATATACCATTTAACTGTCAAAGGTTTTTTGACAGCTATTTTAACAATTGATTTAATTATATTTGTTATTTTGAAAATCTGAAAGAAGGGAATGTAGGAGGAGGAAAAAAATGTGTCAATTTAGCCTATTTTTGAGTAATTCTTCATGCTTGGGATAAGTGGGAGCATATCAGGGGTGCATCCTTTACCTACATACTTTGTACTATTATGTATCTCTTTTCCCTTTTGAAAAAAGTTGGGAGGTATGCTTATTTATCTCTGGTTAGTCATTTAAAATTCGATTTTCTCCTTTTGTTTACATTACATTTCTTATACTGGATCATATTGATTGAACCACGTCCATGGCTCATTAACTACTGAGTGGGTTATTTTTGGCACTGTGCTCATATAGTAAAAGCCATCGCTGACAACAGCTTCCAGTAGAATAGACCCTGTCCTCTAATTGCTACTCCTGCTCTAAGTTTTAGTGAACTCATTCTTGTCTCCTGTTGTGCATGACTGCTCAGTCCTAGCCTCTGACTAATATACATTAGCAGCCAATCAGAAGTCAACAATAAGCATTGGCACCCACTAGAGAGAAAACTACATTCATTAAACTTCAGAGAAAAAGAAGTGAAAACAGCTGACTGTACCATAGGAAGGTGTAGGCACAATTTAGAAAGATAATCAAGGTTGATAATGGGAGGCAGAGCAAAGTTTTTTTACTTGTATACTGTTAGATAATGACTTTATGTAAAATCTTCATTAAACACTGTAAATAATATTGTATTATGAATATATTTCAGTTAGAGATTTATCAGTGCGGATGTGCAATATGTCTTCCCAAAAAGTCCTCTTCTATAGATACCATAGTTGCCAAAGGGAATATTCTATTAGTTACACCTTCTTTACTGTATAACAGATGTCTTTGCTGAGAATCCTCTTTCAGACAGTTTGGTGCTGGAGTTAGTTTATCTAACAATGGGACAAAACCTGTTGGCTTCACAAATATACACTTCAAAGGATATCTCATTTAGATATGTACTGAAGGTGGCCAGCCGTGCATGAATACTTAGTTTCCCAGCAAAAGGTCATGAAGTGGCTTGCTTAAATTCCATAAAGGGTGTGCCAAGATTTGCCTTAAAGGGGGTTGATGTTTGCTAAATACAGGGGATTTGCAGTTAGACAATTATGAAAGGGAATAGACTGGCCAATCAATCAGAGATACTCTATGGAAATTAATTGAAGAAAGGCCTATAACCATAGACACGAGAGAGAGAGAGGGAGGTTCTCTTTGGAACACCAGAGGAAGGGAAGGGAATGGAACTTTTACGTCCAGTTCCATGGTAATTATGGAATATATCCTTTGCACTTTTCTCTAAATGTATGTCTTATGTCTTTTCTGTCTCACTGTTTGTATTTTGTAATATGTAAGAGCTCTCTTAATACTGTTTCTTTTATGTAACTAGATAGATTGTTTGTGTTAGTTGAGACCTCCATCCTATTCACCAATAAATTTTGGTTGTTGTGTTAAACCTTTCACTTCTGGATAAGAACTCTTCATTTACCAAATCATATCAGAGAAATATTATCTTTCATAATCTATAGATTTGGTAAACATATACTATTTAGGTGACAACAAGCAAGTGTACAAGAGTGAACCCATACTTACAGTTCTGTACTGATGCTAGCAAAAAACATGAAGGACCTATTTGCCCTTCAGCTCTGTGCATTTGACTTAAAGCAACATCTCAATGCTGACTGGCATTGAGCTCTCCTATATCTCTAGAGCCATGAGCTAGTGCAGATAATGGTGGTCTAAACTGCAATCTAATTGCAATCTAATTGCACTATGTGATAGTATTTTAACAAATACCACCCTTTCAGCACCAAATGACAAATCATATTAGGGAAAATTGCAAAAATAGTAACTATATTATGGAATATTGGGTATATCCCATTGGTTTAGTTCCTATGCCATCATAGTTGATTGGATTAACAATTTAAAATAAATTAGATTTTGTCAGGGAATGTCAGGAGACCTGATGATTGAGAGATGAAAAAAGACACTTACATTTTTTAATTTACCTTCTTTAACAATATGGTGAATGGGGGAGGGTATACAAGTAAACATTTCGTAAAGTAAAAGGAAAATGTAGGCCACTATTGCTGATGTCCTGAAAAGGCTAGCTGTCTGGTTTTGAATCTACTGGCCCATTACCAGATCACTGGATTATTCATTATTATCAACACAAGCTTTCAGAGGGTAATACATTTATTGTACTGGGTATGATAGGTCCAGATGTTAGAGTGTGCAACACCTGAGTGGAGCACAAGGATCTAGGTGCTGATTGTAAAATCTCCATTCTGGCCAGGGACAACCTCCATCCCCCAATTCCACCCCTGACAAACCAACTGCTCAAACGTGTTGTTGCAGCCTATCACTGCTTAGACAATGTAAAAATCTTTTGATTGACCGTCCATGACAGGATTTTCTCGAGCCCTAGAAGACTGCATCAGCTTTATCAGATTGTAGCAAGGGGACCAGTTGGTGTAGGCACAAACTGCAGCACTGCTTCACCAATCTCTACTCTGAGAAGAGATGAGAGCAAGGGAAATGGATAGTTAATTGGCAATGACAATTAGTAATTAAAACAGGACGGAGGGGATGGAATTTATTTTGTCCACAGATGAACTTAAGTAACCCTCAACTACTTTATTAGTGCGCCTGGCTCTTGTGAGATGAGTGGTGCATCCACAGGCCCTTTTTCCAGATTTAGGTGAGGGTACTGGTTATAGTAGCTACCTTTTCAAAATATGAATGTTTATGTTCTATATGTTGTGTCAAACCCTGAACAAGAGCAGAAGTGCTCTTCATGTCTTCTTGACACTGTAGGCAGAGGATCTAGGATTTCAAATATGACAGCAGGCACCAGAAAAAGGGGCACTTCAAATTAAATTTCAGTACTGTCCAGGGTGATTTTTTTTTCTTTACGTTTTACCTAAATTTTAACTTTAGGGGATTACAGAACATGGAGGAAATGCAGGTAAAACATTCCTTTTGTGTCTGGGTTCTGTCATAAAAGGATAGAGGATCTCAGCTATGACAGTCAGCACCAGCATAAGGGATGCTTTAAACAAATGTAAGTACCCTCCAAGATTTTTTTTTTTAAGTTTTACCTAAACTTAGACTTTAAGGAATTAGAAGACATGGGCAGAAATGCAGGTAAAACATTCCTTTTTTTGTGGGCTCTGTAGGTAGTGGAGAGAGGTTTACAACTATGCCAGACAGCACTAACATAAGGGACACTTCAAATTAAATTTAAGTACTGGCCTGGCTGATTCTTTTTTGAGTGGTTGTAAACCCTCCTACATATCTTCTATAGTAGGAAAGATACTGGAGAGTTTAATAAAAGACCACATGAGACCACATAGATATTATAAGCAACAGGCAGCATGGATTCATGAAAGACAGAAGTTGTCAAACAAGTCTGATTTCTTTTTATGAGGAGGTGAGCAAAACCTTGGACAGTGGGGTGGCGGTGGATGTGGTATACTTGGATTTTGCAAAAGCATTTGACAGAGTTCCCCACACACATCTAAAGTGTGAGGTAAAGTCTACGGGCTTGGTAAATCCATATGTAAATGGAAAGAAAACTGGCTAAAAGATCGTATTCAGAGAGTAGTGGGTAATGATTCATACTCTGAATGGTCTAGGGTTGTCAGTGGTGTACCCCAAGGTTCAGTGTTAGGACCCTTACTTTTATAATATATTTATAAACAATATAGGGTCTATGATTAAAAATCCCATTTCAGTCTTTGCAGATGACACCAAGCTGTGCAGTGGAATAACATCCTTACAGGATGTCTCCAACTTACAAGCCGACCTCAATGTACTGCTTAATTGGGCAACTATGTGGCAAAGGAGGTTTAATATTGATAAATGTAAGGCTATGCACTTGGGGTCTAATAATATGAATGCATCATAGATACTGGGGGGGGGGGTACAACTGAGGGAATCAATGGTGAAGGATCTGGGAGTTCTGGTAGATCACAAGCTTAATAATAGCATGCAATGCCAAGCTGCGGTTTCTAAAGGGAGCAAAATCCTCTCTTGTATTAAAAGAGGTATAGACTCCAGAGAGAGAGATATCATTTTACTCCTGTACAAATCATTAGTAAAACCTCATCTGGAATATGCAGTTCAGTTTTGGGCACCAATTAACAAAAAGAACATTGGGGATCTGGAGAAAGTACAGGGAAGGGCAACCAAACTGATAAGAGGCTGTTAGGGCCTGGACTTGAACCTGGGAACTCTACTGTGTCAGACAGTAACTCTTCTCACTGAGCTATCTGGGATGCTGGACAAAACTGTGCCTGATCTATTGGACAATCTTCCAAAGAGGCAGCAGACAGAAATGACAGTGCTCTGAATTGAAAGAAGTGCACACTATAGAGGGATATGCTTTGTTTATATTTCATGT
Source organism: Staurois parvus (assembly GCF_062004578.1). Classification (NCBI taxonomy): domain Eukaryota; kingdom Metazoa; phylum Chordata; class Amphibia; order Anura; family Ranidae; genus Staurois; species Staurois parvus. The sequence goes on from NW_028317953.1 coordinate 5,142,995, forward strand.
GTGAGATTTACAACCACTTTAAGTTTTGCCTAAATGTAGGCTTTACGGAATTAAAGAACATGAGTAAATGCAGTTCAAATATTCCTTTTGCTTCTGGACTCTGTGGGTAGACAACAGAGGATTTCAACTATGAAAACCAGCGCCAGCACAAGGGACATTTTGAGCTAAAGGTAAGCACCATCCATATTGATTTTAATAAAAGTTTTACCTATACTTGTGCTTTTAGTAACTACAGGACACGGTGGAGATACAAGTAAAATTTTCCTTTTGCTTTCATGCCTTGTTTTTGCATTCGTGTCAATAAGGCCACATGGCATGAAGCTCATGTTCTAACCACCTGCTGTCATGCTTTGCAACTACTGCAAGTTCAGTAAAGTTAAGTCTGTGATTTCAATGTCTTGCTTGTCTCTTTCATGCCAGCTCCTCCTAGTTTGTCATTGCATTCCATGTACACATTTATATATAATATTAATGATCTCCAGTATGAGTACCTTTCCATACACAGCATGTATCAGAAATGCTTTTTGTTTAATGGCCATTTTCAAAAGGATTCCTGGTGAACATTAATTAATTAATAAGCAGTAGTTAATTTGAAATTAGATGGAACAACCTCATATTTATCATTAATGTGCAAATAAGAGGTTGTATCATCTGATTTATAATTAACTCTTATTACAATATTTATAGGGTAGTTAGCTCTTGTGGTAGATGCATTGTTTTCGTGAGTCCACAGCAGACAGGAACTATTTTTAAGTGCTTTATTTAAAAGAAAGCAAAAGTTCACAAAAGAATGATTTCCCACACAGGGGATCTTCTCCAACTTAAACGGAAATCCATATACTGGAAAATTCCGAGCCACCTAGCTCATAAGCTCACTCAGCTTCAATTGCAGAACCCCTCCTGGATAATTTTCTCTAGCCTTCAGACACAGCACCCTGCTATAAGGCCCACCTCTGGCTTATGGTTCTCCTGACACCTCAATAGGAGTTTACCTGACTCCTGGAACTGAGACTTCTGCCTCTGGGTACCTGCTGGGTCCTCTGACCCCTTGATGAGAGCGTCCGTCTCCCCCACTGGGAGCGGTCTTCAACTAGGAGTCCTGAGCTATCCTCAGACCTGAGTATATTACAACACCACACAGCTGTGCACTCCTGATTGCAGGTATCTAGCAAAACCCAGACACAGGTTTGAATGTTCCAATCCAGAGCAGCAGAATCCAGAGAAAACCAAATCCACAGCTTTCTCTGCCCAGAAACATTGGTATGGAACTTCACATTCACCCTAAATGTGAATCTTGTGTCACATTTTCCTATCTTCTCACAGTAACAGGGTGTCATCCTGCCACTATATATATATATATATATATATATATATATATATATATATATAAAAAAAATAGATAGATAGATGGATAGATTTCTGTGTACAGTCACATTTTATCAGTCAACAAAAATAAACGAGCATGAGTGCAGAGTGTTTGGGGTAATTTGAGGTATGTCTTTCACTGATTAAATTGTGTTTAGATATGCTATTGCTGCAGGATCACATTTCTTCTATCTGTCCTTCACATTCCACTGGCATTCTCCACAGTTCATGCATTGTGCAATATGAAAAAGAATGTCGACAAGAGTTATACATCTCCAAATGTTCTCAACATTCATACCTTTTCATGTTACTAAATTAAGCATTTAACAGATGTACTGTATATGAGAGTACACATGCTATGCTATGAACAGAGAGATTTGAAGCATTGTTTAGAGATCCTTATAGTCACTCAAAGCTTTCAGTTAAAATGTATTTAAACTCAGAACCCTTGTGCTAATGAAGAAGTAGTCCCTGCAATAACCTTGCATATTGTACAGTAAAGTCATCGTTAGAGGTGATTGAATCTGCCCAGGTTCGATTCACAGAAGGGGTTGGTTGTAACCTGTTTGAAATAAGTAAAATCAAACCTTAGTTGTGAAACCCCTTAAAGTCTATAAAGAGGTAAATCCTAATGCTAAATTCTGGCCATTATCAAGGCCAGTAGGCAAATTATTTTCAAAAAGGGAATAAGGAGCTAGGCACTGCCATGGGCGACACCGACCAAAGCAAGGGAAAAAAAATTAAAAATACTTTACAGCAATACCAGGGTTTTTTTATTGAAAGTTTGAGGGTGAAATGAAAAAAAAAACACCAATCCTTTACAATACATACTGAAGAGATGCATTTAAGCTGTTGTAGTACTGCAAGACAGTACTGCTTTCACGGACAGCTTTTGTGTCACCGTATTCTGGCATTTTGGATGTGTAATTGATTCTTTTTTGTACATTTAGCTTGGCTTAAATACAGCAGAAGCACCCAAATCTGATTCACTTTAACTTGCAAAAAGGCAGTTTTAGGTAGTTTTAGCTGACACCTGATTTTTTAGCAAGCTAAAATAGGCCTGAATTGACCAGTGGAAGTAGTAGCCACAGTAGATCTAAAACTTATAGGAAAGTTGAATTAAGGCCTATTAGCACGTGATAAAAGTTTGTACAGTGGCTCGACAGTATGTAAGCAGGTTGGTTAGGCAACCATAAAAGAGGGAGAAACAAGGCAGGTTTTGTTTGTGCAATAAAAATTAAATTATAATACTTTGTGAGTGCAGGAACATCAAAATAAGTTGCAAACATTGAGGCAGAAAGCAAGAATTTCCCTGCAGTTAACATAATTTGAAATTTGTCTGCTGAAACATTCACAGTGTTTGGACATTGAAGTAGGTTACAAACTTTGACACACAAAACAGGATTTACCCTGCAGCAAATTGGAGAAAGTTTATATCTGAGGTCCAGCTGCTGAAATATTGAGTGGCACCTTATATATTGTTGCAGCACTGATTTAGGTTGTAATAATGTGGTGTGGCACTGGAATAGGTAAGGAAATGTATTAGGAATTATTTTTTGGCAGGGACAGATAATAATTAAAATTTCAGTCTAGCATCAGCAACAGGGGTTTTGCAGTCATTGGTAATACAAGATTGATTTGTTTTAATAAAAGGGAGCCAGTCCACACTGTCATGTGATAGCATAGTGAAATCAGAGCTCCTGTGCAGCATATTTGTTATGGATCAGTGACTCACAAAGTAATAAACTCACTTTGTTCATTTAACTAATTGTGGTCCAAAGGTTCTCATGGTCTGATCATATTGTTTTTCATAATTCCTTCTATACTTACAGTGTTTTCCCCTCTTCTGAACCCCTGAAGAAGCCAACTTGACAAAACACATTGGGATGCACCATCATCCTCCTAATTTTTTTCAGTGTCTAAACAGTGATATTTTGTCATATCTAGAGATGAGCGAATCGAAGTATCCGAAGTGGAATTCGAGTCGAATATCGGAAAAATTTCGATTCGTGCCGAATCCGAAAAATAGCCTAATTCGGACGCGCGAATCGAAATTTTTCAGAAAATGGCGGCTGACATGTGCGGCGACGGAGCGGGGATGTCTGGGAAGGCGCGCAGACAAGGCGCGCTGACCCATAATGCATTCCTCAACTACATGTGATCGCATCAGCCAATCAGCAGCCAGCCAGCCAGCACTGTGTAATGGTCGAGCTATAAATAGCGGCCATTTTGGAATTCTTCATTTGCCTGCAGTTATTGAACAGAGGCAGACCGCTCTGTACTAGGGACAGGGACAGAGTTAGGGCCACAGAAACGATAATTGGGGACAGAGAAAAGTTACTTAGGGACAGAGAACCATTACTCAGGGACACAGACTTGTTAATGAGGGCCACAGAATCGTTATTTAGGGACAAAGAAACGCTAGTTAGGGCCACAGAATTCATACTCAGGGACAGACAGAATTGTTACTCAGTGCCAGAGAATTGTTACTTAGGGCCACAGAAACGTTATTAGGGCAACAGAATTTTTACTCAGGGACAGACAGAATTGTTACTGAGTGCCAGAGAATTGTTACTCAGGGACAGACAGAATTGTTACTGAGTGCCAGAGAATTGTTACTTAGGGCCACAGAAACTTTAATTAGGGCCACAGAATTTTTACTCAGGGACAGACAGAATTGTTACTGAGTGCCAGAGAATTGTTACTCAGGGACAGACAGAATTGTTACTGAGTGCCAGAGAATTGTTACTTAGGGCCACAGAAACTTTACTTAGGGCCACAGAATTTTTACTCAGGGACAGACAGAATTGTTACTGAGTGCCAGAGAATTGTTACTCAGGGACAGACAGAATTGTTACTGAGTGCCAGAGAATTGTTACTCAGGGCCCCAGAAACTTTACTTAGGGCCACAGAATTTTTACTCAGGGACAGACAGAATTGTTACTGAGTGCCAGAGAATTGTTACTCAGGGACAGACAGAATTGTTACTGAGTGCCAGAGAATTGTTACTTAGGGCCACAGAAACTTTACTTAGGGCCACAGAATTGTTACTGGCACAGACACAGAATTGTTACTCGCACAGACACAGAATTGTTACTGAAGGCCACAGAACTGTTACTTAGGGCCACAGAATTGTTACTCGCACAGACACAGAATTGTTACTCGCACAGACACAGAACTGTTACTGAGGGCCACAGAACTGTTACTTAGGGCCACAGAATTGTTACTCGCACAGACACAGAATTGTTACTCAGGGCCACAGAACTGTTACTTAGGGACAAAGAAACGCTAGTTAGGGCCACAGAATTCATACTCAGGGACAGACAGAATTGTTACGGAGTGCCAGAGAATTGTTACTCAGGGCCACAGAAACTTTACTTAGGGCCACAGAATTTTTACTCAGGGACAGACAGAATTGTTACTGAGTGCCAGAGAATTGTTACTCAGGGACAGACAGAATTGTTACGGAGTGCCAGAGAATTGTTACTCAGGGCCACAGAAACTTTACTTAGGGCCACAGAATTTTTACTCAGGGACAGACAGAATTGTTACTGAGTGCCAGAGAATTGTTACTCAGGGACAGACAGAATTGTTACTGAGTGCCAGAGAATTGTTACTTAGGGCCACAGAAACTTTACTTAGGGCCAAAGAATTGTTACTCGCACAGACACAGAATTGTTACTCGCACAGACACAGAACTGTTACTGAGGGCCACAGAAACTTTACTTAGGGCCACAGAATTGTTACTCGCACAGACACAGAATTGTTACTCGCACAGACACAGAACTGTTACTGAGGGCCACAGAACTGTTACTTAGGGCCACAGAATTGTTACTCGCACAGACACAGAATTGTTACTCAGGGCCACAGAACTGTTACTTAGGGACAAAGAAACGCTAGTTAGGGCCACAGAATTCATACTCAGGGACAGACAGAATTGTTACGGAGTGCCAGAGAATTGTTACTCAGGGCCACAGAAACTTTACTTAGGGCCACAGAATTTTTACTCAGGGACAGACAGAATTGTTACTGAGTGCCAGAGAATTGTTACTCAGGGACAGACAGAATTGTTACGGAGTGCCAGAGAATTGTTACTCAGGGACAGACAGAATTGTTACTGAGTGCCAGAGAATTGTTACTTAGGGCCACAGAAACTTTAATTAGGGCCACAGAATTTTTACTCAGGGACAGACAGAATTGTTACTGAGTGCCAGAGAATTGTTACTCAGGGACAGACAGAATTGTTACGGAGTGCCAGAGAATTGTTACTCAGGGCCACAGAAACTTTACTTAGGGCCACAGAATTTTTACTCAGGGACAGACAGAATTGTTACTGAGTGCCAGAGAATTGTTACTCAGGGACAGACAGAATTGTTACGGAGTGCCAGAGAATTGTTACTCACGGCCACAGAAACTTTACTTAGGGCCACAGAATTTTTACTCAGGGACAGACAGAATTGTTACTGAGTGCCAGAGAATTGTTACTCAGGGACAGACAGAATTGTTACTGAGTGCCAGATAATTGTTACTTAGGGCCACAGAAACGTTATTAGGGCCACAGAATTGTTACTCAGGGACAGACAGAATTGTTACTGAGTGCCAGAGAATTGTTACTTAGGGCCACAGAAACTTTAGTTAGGGCCACAGAATTGTTACTCAGGGACAGACACAGAATTGTTACTGAGGGCCACAGAACTGTTACTTAGGGCCACAGAATTGTTACTCGCACAGACACAGAATTGTTACTGAGGACCACAGAACTGTTACTTAGGGCCACAGAATTGTTACTCGCACAGACACAGAATTGTTACACAGGGACACAGAACTGTTACTGAGGGCCACAGAACCGTTACTTAGGGCCACAGAATTGTTACTCGCACAGACACAGAATTGTTACTCGCACAGACACAGAATTGTTACTCGCACAGACACAGAATTGTTACTGAGGGCCACAGAACTGTTACTTGGGGCCACAGAAATGTTAATCAGGGACACAGAATTGTTACTGAGGGCCACAGAACTGTTACTTAGGGCCACAGAATTGTTACTCGCACAGACACAGAATTGTTACACAGGGACACAGAACTGTTACTGAGGGCCACAGAACCGTTACTTAGGGCCACAGAATTGTTACTCGCACAGACAGAATTGTTACTCGCACAGACACAGAATTGTTACTCGCACAGACACAGAATTGTTACTCAGGGACACAGAACTGTTACTGAGGGCCACAGAACTGTTACTTAGGGCCACAGAATTGTTACTCGCACAGACACAGAATTCTTACTCGCACAGACACAGAATTGTTACTCAGGGAAACAGAACTGTTACTGAGGGCCACAGAACTGTTACTTAGGGCCACAGAATTGTTTCTCGCACAGACACAGAATTGTTACTCGCACAGACACAGAATTGTTACTGAGGGCCACAGAACTGTTACTTGGGGCCACAGAAACGTTAATCAGGGACACAGAATTGTTACTGAGGGCCACAGAACTGTTACTTAGGGCCACAGAATTGTTACTCGCACAGACACAGAATTGTTACTCAGGGACACAGAATTGTTACTCAGGGACACATAATCGTTTAATTAAAGAGTATGTCAGACAACATGCAGAGGAGTGGCAGAGGAGGCAATGTTTTAGGAGCGAGCAGACGTGGCAGCAGAGGAAGGGGTCGAGGCAGCACTATTCGCAGCCAGAGGCCAGTGCTCCCGGTGTCATCCAGCGGTCGTGTCTCCACCGACAACCCTGCCGTCATCGATTGGTTGGCTCGGTCGTCTTCCTCTTCCCAGGTCACCTCTGACACCTACAGCCAACGGTCGGTGGGTACGTCAGACACAACCGTTAGTTGGCATGGCCTGGGACCAAGCCCACTGAAATCACGTGTCCTCTACCTGCCCCTGTCCTTTGGTGTTCCCTCACCAAGCGAAGTATCACATGCTGTGGGCTCAGCCCCACTGTACAGTGAGGAAGAGCTAACAGAGGGCGGTCAGGAACGGGGGGAGACATCCGCCTTTTCAGCAGCTAGGCGAAGAAGTAGTGGCGAGGAGAGTGGCCCGGTAGCCGGTCTAGAGACAGGTCTGTCTCCTGACCCAGACGCAGCCGAGGGGGCTAGTAGTGAGGCGGAGACCCTACTTGATGATGAGGAGGTTGATCGCACTTGGCAGCCTCGTCGTCATCAGGCAATTTCTTCCGCATCATCAGGAGAAGAGGGTGGCAGCTTGGCAGTGAGCGAAACAGTCGGTGGGTTGCCCAGGAGACAGCAGCAGGGTCGCAGCAGTGTCAGTGGAAGCAGTGTCAGTGGAGCAAAACGGCCACGGAGTAGAGCACCAGCTCCACTGCAGCCTACCACTACGGCCAGTAGTGGTGCCGGTGTGCACGGAGGAAGCAGCAGTCAGCCAGTGAGGAGTATCGGGGGCAAAGTTTCCTACTCGGCGGTGTGGCAATTTTTCGTCAAGCCGGCCGAGGAAGTAAACGTAGCCGTATGTCGACTATGTGGCCAGAAAGTCAAGCGTGGCCAGGGGGCCCATGTTGGGACTACAGCGTTGCGGCAGCATATGCAGCGTCGCCATTTGGTGGCCTGGGAAAACCGTGATAAAGATACGGCGGTTCTGCCCGCCCCAGCCCCCGCTCCATCACCCGCTCCGTTACTTGCTCCGTCACCCGACGTCAATCGCCCTCCATCAGCCAGTCAAGGCTCCAACACCTCTGCTGAGGGGAGTTGTCGCTCGTTGGCATCTTCCGCTCGTTCAGATGCTCCTTCTCCTGCTACTCCTCTTCACGGATTCCGTCAGCAGTCTTTCTTGGAATCCGTTTCCAAGAGACAACAGTTTGCGAGCACGCACCCGACGGTGCAAAAACTGAACGTCCTCCTGTCCAAGTTGCTGGTGCTGCAGTCCCTCCCTTTCCAAGTGGTGGACTCAGCACCTTTCAGAGAAATGATGGCTTGTGCCGCGCCGCGGTGGAGAGTGCCAAGCCGTCATTTCTTCGCCAAAAAGGCAGTGCCAGCCCTGCATTCACATGTAGAAGACATGGTGGGCCAGTCTTTGAGCATGTCGGTCTCTGCCAAAGTGCACGGCAGCGCCGACGTGTGGAGCTGTAACTACGGTCAGGGACAGTACATGTCATTTACGGCCCACTGGGTGAACGTGGTGCCGTCACAGCCGCACCAGCAACTTGGACAGGTCACGCCGCTTTTGCCTCCACGTTTGCACGTCCTTGGTCCGGCAAAGATGTCCGCCTCTACCACCTCTTCTTCCGCCGTGTCCTCAGCCGCCACCCCCGTGCCAAGTCCCATTACCCGACCGGCATATGACATGTGCAGGGCGCAACGGTGTCACGCTGTTCTGCACCTGGTATGCCTTGGCGAACGTAGTCACACAGGGGAGGAACTTCTGAGTGTAATGAACAGAGAAATCGACAGATGGCTGTCTCCGCGCAAACTGAAAATCGGAACCATGTTGACCGACAACGGAAAGAACATGGTGTCTGCTCTGCGTCAAGGAAGGTTGTGCCATGCGCCATGCATGGCTCACGTGTTCAATCTGGTTGTCAAGCGGTTCCTAAAATCCACCATCCCACTGCAAGACATCCTTAAAATGTCACGTAAACTTTGCATGCATTTCAGCCATTCCTACACCGCAAAGCACACCCTCCTTGAGCTGCAGCGGCAGAACGGAATTCCACATCATCGCCTGATCTGCGACGTTGCAACAAGGTAGAATTCAACCCTACACATGTTAGACCGCCTTTACGAACAGCGAAAGGCCATCACCGATTTCCTGATGTTACAAGCGGATAAAGGTACTCCCCTGTGTAACTTCGATGTCAGCCATTGGCAGCTCATGCGTGACACCTGCCGCTTGCTCAGGCCCTTTGAGGAGGCCACGCTATTCGTGAGTCGGCAGGACTATGGGATGAACGACGTCATTCCTCTGTTGCACGTCCTTGAACAAATGCTGTTAACAATGGCTGGTCAGGGTGCGGTAGACGTGGCGCACAGATCTCAACGCCACATGACCCCTGTGGGGGCAGGACAGGAAGAAGAGGAGGAGGTAGAGGAGGACATTTGTGCTCAGGAATTATTGAGTGAAATGGGTGGTTTTTCCACTCAGCGGACAGGAGTGGAGGAGCAGGAGCATCTGGTAGAGGAGGAGGAGGAGGAGACAGAGGACCCAGACGCACCGTGGCAGTATGCTGTGGAGATGGAGGCAGGGAGTCCCTCGCATTCCTTGGCACAAATGGCCCATAGCATGCTCGGTTGCTTGCGTAGCGACAGCCGAATAATAACCATCAGACAGAGGGATGACTTTTGGCTGTCCACCTTGTTGGACCCTCGCTACCGTTCCAAAATGGTGGCCTTTTTCACACCTGCTGAGAGGGAGGCCAAAATAACGTACTATAAAAACCACCTATGTAGTCAGTTGGTCTCTGCCTTTCTGCGCCAACGTCCATCCTCTGACACTGTGGGCCCTGTGCGCTCGCGTTCCGCTGCCATGGCAGCAGGGGAGGGGTGGGGTGGTAGGAGCAGTGGCAGCTCCACCAGCAGCGGATGCCTCAGTCTGCAGTCGATGATGAGTAGCTTTCTTCACCAGCGCAGTGAGGAAACTACTAACCAGCCGCAGCAGCAGCAGCAGCAGCATCAGGTGGACCTGGAGCAGGAGCTCAAACAACAGGCTTGGGCCTACTTGGACAGCACCCTGCCAACCGAGGTAGACAATCCCCTTGACTACTGGTCAACGAAACTTGACCTTTGGCCCCAACTAGCTGAATTTGCCCTTGAAAGGCTGTCATGCCCGGCCAGTAGCGTGGCATCGGAGCGCGTGTTTAGTGCGGCAGGAGGTATTGTAACTCCGCGGAGGACACGACTGTCCACCCAAAGTGTGGAGAGACTCACGTTTGTGAAAATGAATCAGGCGTGGATTAGTCTGGATTTCAAACCACCAGTTCCTGACACAACTGACTAAATCCGCCATGAATCATGCCTCAAACATGTGCCACTTTGAGGTCTCCTCACACACTGCTGGTGTGTAGAATTTTTTGACATAGGGTGCTGGCAGATTACGGGCCTCCCATAGCTGCTGCCAGGCCCCTAATCTGCCATAGGCCCCTATATACCGCCTCCTCATGCTGCTGCCAGGTCCAGAGTCTCTCATGGGTCCCTGTACGGCCTCCCATTGCTGCTGTCTCCATCGCCACACTCTGCCATGTGCCACTTTCAGGTCTCCTCACACACTGCTGGTGTGTAGAATTTTTTGACATAGGGTGCTGGCAGATTATGGGCCTCCTATAGCTGCTGCCAGGCCCCTAATCTGCCATGGGCCCCTATATACCGCCTCCTCATGCTGCTGCCAGGTCCACAGTGTCTCATGCCATGTGCCACTTTCAGGTCTCCTCACACTGCTGGTGTGTTGAATTTTTTGACATAGGGTGCTGGCAGATTATGGGCCTCCTATAGCTGCTGCCAGGCCCCTAATCTGCCATAGGCCCCTATATACCGCCTCCTCATGCTGCTGCCAGGTCCAGAGTCTCTCATGGTTCCCTGTACGGCCTCCCATTGCTGCTGTCTCCATCGCCACACTCTGCCATGTGCCACTTTCAGGTCTCCTCACACACTGCTGGTGTGTAGAATTTTTTGACATAGGGTGTTGGCAGATTACGGGCCTCCCATTGCTGCTGCCAGGCCCCTAATCTGCCATGGGCCCCTATATACCGCCTCCTCATGCTGCTGCCAGGTCCACAGTGTCTCATGCCATGTGCCACTTTCAGGTCTCCTCACACTGCTGGTGTGTTGAATTTTTTGACATAGGGTGCTGGCAGATTATGGGCCTCCTATAGCTGCTGCCAGGCCCCTAATCTGCCATAGGCCCCTATATACCGCCTCCTCATGCTGCTGCCAGGTCCAGGGTCTCTCATGGGTCCCTGTACGGCCTCCCATTGCTGCTGTCTCCATCGCCACACTCTGCCATGTGCCACTTTCAGGTCTCCTCACACTGCTGGTGTGTAGAATTTTTTGACATAGGGTGCTGGCAGATTACAGTCCTCCCATAGCTGCTGCCAGGCCCCTAATCTGCCATAGGCCCCTATATACCGCCTCCTCATGCTGCTGCCAGGTCCAGAGTCTCTCATGGGTCCCTGTACGGCCTCCCATTGCTGCTGTCTCCATCGCCACACTCTGCCATGTGCCACTTTCAGGTCTCCTCACACACTGCTGGTGTGTAGAATTTTTTGACATAGGGTGCTGGCAGATTACAGGCCTCCCATAGCTGCTGCCAGGCCCCTAATCTGCCATGGGCCCCTATATACCGCCTCCTCATGCTGCTGCCAGGTCCACAGTGTCTCATGCCATGTGCCACTTTCAGGTCTCCTCACACTGCTGGTGTGTTGAATTTTTTGACATAGGGTGCTGGCAGATTACGGGCCTCCCATAGCTGCTGCCAGGCCCCTAATCTGCCATAGGCCCCTATATACCGCCTCCTCATGCTGCTGCCAGGTCCAGAGTCTCTCATGGGTCCCTGTACGGCCTCCCATTGCTGCTGTCTCCATCGCCACACTCTGCCATGTGCCACTTTCAGGTCTCCTCACACTGCTGGTGTGTAGAATTTTTTGACATAGGGTGCTGGCAGATTACGGGCCTCCCATAGCTGCTGCCAGGCCCCTAATCTGCCATAGGCCCCTATATACCGCCTCCTCATGCTGCTGCCAGGTCCAGAGTCTCTCATGGGTCCCTGTACGGCCTCCCATTGCTGCTGTCTCCATCGCCACACTCTGCCATGTGCCACTTTCAGGTCTCCTCACACACTGCTGGTGTGTAGAATTTTTTGACATAGGGTGCTGGCAGATTACGGTCCTCCCATAGCTGCTGCCAGGCCCCTAATCTGCCATAGGCCCCTATATACCGCCTCCTCATGCTGCTGCCAGGTCCAGAGTCTCTCATGGGTCCCTGTACGGCCTCCCATTGCTGCTGTCTCCATCGCCACACTCTGCCATGTGCCACTTTCAGGTCTCCTCACACACTGCTGGTGTGTAGAATTTTTTGACATAGGGTGCTGGCAGATTACGGGCCTCCCATAGCTGCTGCCAGGCCCCTAATCTGTCATGGGCCCCTATATACCGCCTCCTCATGCTGCTGCCAGGTCCACAGTGTCTCATGCTATGTGCCACTTTCAGGTCTCCTCACACTGCTGGTGTGTTGAATTTTTTGACATAGGGTGCTGGCAGATTACGGGCCTCCCATAGCTGCTGCCAGGCCCCTAATCTGCCATAGGCCCCTATATACCGCCTCCTCATGCTGCTGCCAGGTCCAGAGTCTCTCATGGGTCCCTGTACGGCCTCCCATTGCTGCTGTCTCCATCGCCACACTCTGCCATGTGCCACTTTCAGGTCTCCTCACACTGCTGGTGTGTAGAATTTTTTGACATAGGGTGCTGGCAGATTACGGGCCTCCTATAGCTGCTGCCAGGCCCCTAATCTGCCATAGGCCCCTATATACCGCCTCCTCATGCTGCTGCCAGGTCCAGAGTCTCTCATGGGTCCCTGTACGGCCTCCCATTGCTGCTGTCTCCATCGCCACACTCTGCCATGTGCCACTTTCAGGTCTCCTCACACTGCTGGTGTGTAGAATTTTTTGACATAGGGTGCTGGCAGATTACGGGCCTCCTATAGCTGCTGCCAGGCCCCTAATCTGCCATAGGCCCCTATATACCGCCTCCTCATGCTGCTGCCAGGTCCAGAGTCTCTCATGGGTCCCTGTACGGCCTCCCATTGCTGCTGTCTCCATCGCCACACTCTGCCATGTGCCACTTTCAGGTCTCCTCACACACTGCTGGTGTGTAGAATTTTTTGACATAGGGTGCTGGCAGATTACGGTCCTCCCATAGCTGCTGCCAGGCCCCTAATCTGCCATAGGCCCCTATATACCGCCTCCTCATGCTGCTGCCAGGTCCAGAGTCTCTCATGGGTCCCTGTACGGCCTCCCATTGCTGCTGTCTCCATCGCCACACTCTGCCATGTGCCACTTTCAGGTCTCCTCACACACTGCTGGTGTGTAGAATTTTTTGACATAGGGTGCTGGCAGATTACGGTCCTCCCATAGCTGCTGCCAGGCCCCTAATCTGCCATAGGCCCCTATATACCGCCTCCTCATGCTGCTGCCAGGTCCACAGTGTCTCATGCCATGTGCCACTTTCAGGTCTCCTCACACTGCTGGTGTGTTGAATTTTTTGACATAGGGTGCTGGCAGATTACGGGCCTCCCATAGCTGCTGCCAGGCCCCTAATCTGCCATAGGCCCCTATATACCGCCTCCTCATGCTGCTGCCAGGTCCAGAGTCTCTCATGGGTCCCTGTACGGCCTCCCATTGCTGCTGTCTCCATCGCCACACTCTGCCATGTGCCACTTTCAGGTCTCCTCACACACTGCTGGTGTGTAGAATTTTTTGACATAGGGTGCTGGCAGATTACGGGCCTCCCATAGCTGCTGCCAGGCCCCTAATCTGCCATAGGCCCCTATATACCGCCTCCTCATGCTGCTGCCAGGTCCAGAGTCTCTCATGGGTCCCTGTACGGCCTCCCATTGCTGCTGTCTCCATCGCCACACTCTGCCATGTGCCACTTTCAGGTCTCCTCACACTGCTGGTGTGTAGAATTTTTTGACATAGGGTGCTGGCAGATTACGGGCCTCCCATTGCTGCTGCCAGGCCCCTAATCTGCCATGGGCCCCTATACCGCCTCCTCATGCTGCTGCCAAGTCCAGAGTGTGTCATGGGTCCCTGTACGGCCTCCCATTGCTGCTGTCTCCATAGCCACACTCTGCCATGTGCCACTTTCAGGTCTCCTCACACTGCTGGTGTGTTGAATTTTTTGACATAGGGTGCTGGCAGATTACGGGCCTCCCATTGCTGCTGCCAGGCACGTAATCTGCCATGGGCCCCCGTACCGACTCCTCATGCTGTGACGTTGCAACAAGGTGGAATTCAACCCTACATATGTTAGACCGCCTTTACGAACAGCGAAAGGCCATCACCGATTTCCTGATGTTAAAAGCGGATAAAGGTACTCCCTGTGTAACTTAGATGTCAGCCATTGGCAGCTCATGCGTGACACCTGCGCTTGCTCAGGCCCTTTGAGGAGGCCACGCTATTCGTGAGTCGGCAGGACTATGGGATGAACGACGTCATTCCTCTGTTGCACGTCCTGGAACAAATGCTGTTAACAATGGCTGGTCAGGGTGCGGTAGACGTGGCGCACAGATCTCAATGCCACATGACCCCTGTGGGGGCAGGACAGGAAGAAGAGGAGGAGGTAGAGGAGGACATTGGTGCTCAGGAATTATTGAGTGAAATGGGTGGTTTTTCCACTCAGCGGACAGGAGTGGAGGAGCAGGAGCATCTGGTAGAGGAGGAGGAGGAGGAGACAGAGGACCCAGACGCACCGTGGCAGTATGCTGTGGAGATGGAGGCAGGGAGTCCCTCGCATTCCTTGGCACAAATGGCCCATAGCATGCTCGGTTGCTTGCGTAGCGACAGCCGAATAATAACCATCAGACAGAGGGATGACTTTTGGCTGTCCACCTTGTTGGACCCTCGCTACCGTTCCAAAATGGTGGCCTTTTTCACACCTGCTGAGAGGGAGGCCAAAATAACGTACTATAAAAACCACCTATGTAGTCAGCTGGTCTCTGCCTGTCTGCGCCAACGTCCATCCTCAGACACTGTGGGCCCTGTGCGCTCGCGTTCCGCTGCCATGGCAGAAGGGGAGGGGTGGGGTGGTAGGAGCAGTGGCAGCTCCACCAGCAGCGGCTGCCTCAGTCTGCAGTCGATGATGAGTAGCTTTCTTCACCAGCGCAGTGAGGAAACTACTAACCAGCCGCAGCAGCAGCAGCAGCAGCAGCAGCAGCATCAGGTGGACCTGGAGCAGGACCTCAAACAACAGGCTTAGGCCTACTTGGACAGCACCCTGCCAACCGAGGTAGACAATCCCCTTGACTACTGGGCAACGAAACTTGACCTTTGGCCCCAACTAGCTGAATTTGCCCTTGAAAGGCTGTCATGCCCGGCCAGTAGCGTGGCATCGGAGCGCGTGTTTAGTGCGGCAGGAGGTATTGCAACTCCGCGGAGGACACGACTGTCCACCCAAAGTGTGGAGAGACTGACGTTTGTGAAAATGAATCAGGCGTGGATTAGTCTGGATTTCAAACCACCAGTTCCTGACACCACTGACTAAATCCGCCATGAATCATGCCCCAAACATGTGCCACTTTCAGGTCTCCTCACACTGCTGGTGTGTTCCATTTTTTGTCATAGGGTGCTGGCAGATTACGGGCCTCCCATAGCTGCTGCCAGGCCCCTAATCTGCCATGGGCCCCTATACCGCCTCCTCATGCTGCTGCCAAGTCCAGAGTCTCTCATGGGTCCCTGTACGGCCTCCCATTGCTGCTGTCTCCATCGCCACACTCTGCCATGTGCCACTTTCAGGTCTCCTCACACTGCTGGTGTATTCCATTTTTTGTCATAGGGTGCTGGCAGATTACGGGCCTCCCATAGCTGCTGCCAGGCCCCTAATCCGCCATGGGCCCCTATACCGCCTCCTCATGCTGCTGCCAGGTCCAGAGTCTCTCATGGGTCCCTGTACGGCCTCCCATTGCTGCTGTCTCCATCGCCACACTCTGCCATGTGCCACTTTCAGGTCTCCTCACACTGCTGGTGGGTTCCATTTTTTGTCATAGGGTGCTGGCAGATTACGGGCCTCCCATAGCTGCTGCCAGGCCCCTAATCTGCCATGGGCCCCCGTACCGACTCCTCATGCTGCTGCCAGGCCCGTAATCTGTCATGGGCCCCTGTTGTCGCTTGTTGGCATATTCCGCTCGTTCAGATGCTCCTTCTCCTGCTACTCCTCTTCACGGATTCCGTCAGCAGTCTTTCTTGGAATCCGTTTCCAAGAGACAACAGTTTGCGAGCACGCACCAGACGGTGCAGAAACTGAACGTCCTCCTGTCCAAGTTGCTGCTGCCAGGCTCGTAATCTGTCATGCGCCCCTGTACCGCCTCCTCATGCTGCTGCCAGGTCCAGAGTGTGTCATGGGCCCCCGTACCGACTCCAAATGCTGCTGCCAGGCCCGTAATCTGTCATGGGCCCCTGTACCGCCTCCCCATGCTGCTGCCAGGTCCAGATTGTGTCATGGGTCCCTGTACGGCCTCCCATTGCTGTTGCCAGGCCTGTAATCTGCCATGGGTCCCCGTACCGACTCCTCATGCTGCTGCCAGGCCCGTAATCTGCCATGGGCCCCTGTACCGCCTCCTCATGCTGCTGCCAGGTCCAGAGTGTGTCATGGGTCCCTGTACGGCCTCCCATTGCTGCTGTCTCTATCGCCACACTCTGCCATGTGCCACTTTCAGGTCTCCTCACACTGCTGGTGGTTTCCATTTTTGTCATAGGGTGCTGTATGGCCTCCCATTGCTGCTGCCTCCACCGCCACACTGTGGCTCCACACTCTGGTTTTGGCCCCGTGACTGGCCAAATGAGTGAAGTGTGCGGTGATTCTAAGATCGACGGCACTCATCTGCATGTCATACTGCCTGACAGTATTATTTCTCTTCCCCAGCAGACTCCAAGGGCATTTAAATTAAAGGTACAGTGTTCAGCACTAATATTAAGTCTCTCTGAAGCCTAGAAACACCCTTTTTTAAGTTAAATTCACAGCGAATATATTCGACTCGAATCAAAATTTTTCCACGAATTCGCCGAATCAGTCGAATCGAATTTTTGAATACTTCGCTCATCTCTAGTCATATCCATTAACATGTAAGAAGGAAGGTGTAATGGGGTTCACTGTACCAAAGGGTTCATGTCATTACTTGTTTTTATGGGAGAGTTCATACACTTATCGGTTTACTATTTGCAATAAAATGTGATTTTTTTTTTATATCTAGTGTGTCTAAGTATTCTATCCTGAGGGTACAATAGCACCTTAAAAGTCCCATACGCATTTCTATTTTGGTTTAGATTTTTATTACAAGGGACACAGTGCTGATGGATTAGTCATACCAATTATGAAAATTGTACAATTTGCACCTGTCAGAACTGTGCCTGCATGCGGACTCGTGGCTGCGCAGTGGCACGATTCTGTGATGGCTGAGTCCCTCAGACACAACATATCACAGATTGGGATATGGGCTCTTTGAATGTCCCTTCAGATCACACCATGTAAACAGAGGCACATGCTCAGTGAGAGCTCAGTGGGCAGGGGAGAGAGGGATGCTGCAGCCTGTTACTGATCTCTTGGTAGCTGATGGTTTTATTGTTGAGCTACACACAGATCACACAGACTGCATCCATCTCACACTATTGCACCAAGCATCATCTGTCCCTATCCACATCAACATCTGTACCAGTGTCCCACCAACATCTGTCACAGTGTACAGTGCACAAAAACATATATCACAGTTTACATTGTACAAAAACATCTGTCACAGTGTACCAGTGCACAAAAACATCTGTCACAGTGTACCAGTGTTCCACCAACATCTGTAATAGTGTCCTATTGCAACATCAACATCTGTCAGTATCCCATAGCAACATCAACATCTGACAGTGTCCCTAGAGGACCGTCAATATCTATCAGTGTCCACTTGTGGAAGATCAACACCTGTCACAGTGTACAAGTGTACAAAAACATCTGTCAGTGTACCAGTGTCCCACCAACTCGGTGTACCAGTGGTGGTGTGATCAGATGCTTTTAGGGCAGAGGAGACAACTGTGGTCTAATAGATCCTAGATCTCTCCATAAAGAGTATCTGTGACTGCCTATTCTGTCACAAGTGATGCTTGCAATCCTCGTGAGAGCAATAAAAGTGATTTTAAAGAATTAAAGATTCATTAACAAAAAAATAAAAGAATAATTAACAGTGTAAAATGAAAAATAAGTACATTTTAAAAATGTAAAGCAACCCTTTTCCTCTGGGCTAGCATGCAAAAGCAATTGCAAGTTTTGATCCTATACGTATATGTAAATGACGATCACACCACACATGTGAGGAATGGTGGCGAATGTCAGAGCAAGAGAAATAATTCTAGCACCAGAACTTTTCTGTAACTTTAAACTGGTAATCTGTAAAAGCTTTAAAGCGCCGCCTATGGAGATTTTTAAATACCATAGTTTGGCCCCATTTCATAAGCGTGCACAATTTTAAAGTGTGACATGTTTGGTATCTATTTATTCGATACAACAGCATATATTATATTTTACAAAACAATTGGGTATTATATTGTGTTTGTGTGCATTAAAATGTATTAAAGTGTATTTTTCCCAAAGAATTGCCTTAAAAAAACAGCTACACAAATACTGTTATTTAAAAATAATTGTAAAACCCACCATGTTATTCTATAGGTCCTCTGTTACAAAAAACAAAATTTAAAAAAATGTTAAAAAAAATTTATATATATATATATATATATACCGTATTTTTCACAGTATAAGACGCACTTTTTCTTCCCCAAAACTGGGGGGGAAATGTCAGTGCGTCTTATGGGACGAATATGGAGCGGCCGGTCCGGTATTTCCACCGCGGCCATGTCAGAATACCGGGCCGGCCGCTCAGCTCTGCAGCAGGACCTTACCTGTTCCTCTATCCAGCGGCGTGCTGCCTTCCCGGCTTCTGTAGTGTGGGCACTGGGCATGACAGCCGGGTGCCAAGTGCGCATGCGCAAGAAGCGGTGCTTTTTGTGAATGGTAAGGCGGTACCTGGGACACATGACAGATCCCAGAAGCCGCCGGACCAATCACAAAGCGCAAGTGCTTCTCGCTCATGCGCACTGGGCACCCGGCTGTCATGCCGAGCGCCATTACAGAAGCCGGGAAGACAGCGCGCGGCTGGATCGAGGAACAGGTAAGATCAAACAAAAACTGCGGAAGTAAGAGCGGATACCTGTCAAATTCAGGTACCCGCTCCCCACTTCCCCAAAGGTCAGCAGTCATCTGTACTGTCCGCAGTCTCTGGTCATCCCTGTGCTGTCCGCAGTCTCTGGTCATCCCTGTGCTGTCCGCAGTCTCTGGTCATCCCTGTGCTGTCCGCAGTCTCTGGTCATCCCTGTGCTGTCCGCAGTCTGTGGTCATCCCTGTGTTGTCCGCAGTCTCTGGTCATCTCCTGTACTGTGTCTGCAGTCCATTAGTTCAGAATTTTTTTTTCCTGTTTTCTGCCTCTAAAACCTAGGTGCGTCTTATGGTCAGGTGCGTCTTATACGGCGAAAAATACGGTATATATATATATATATATAGGTGAAACTCGAAAAATTAGAATATCGTAAAAAAGTTCATTTATTTCAGTAATGCAACTTAAAAGGTGAAACTAATATATGAGAGACTCATTACATGCAAAGCAAGATAGTTCAAGTTGTGATTTGTCATAATTGTGATGATTATGGCTTACAGCTCATGAAAACCCCAAATCCACAATCTCTCAGAAAATTAGAATATTACATGCAATCAATAAAACAAGGATTGTACATAGAACAATATCGGACCTCTGAAAAGTATAAGCATGCATATGTACTCAGTACTTGGTTTGGGCCCCTTTTGCAGCAATTACTGCTTCAATGCGGCTTGGCATGGAAGCTATCAGCCTGTGGCACTGCTGAGGTGTTATGGAAGACCAGGATGCTTCAATAGCGGCCTTCAGCTCTTCTGCATTGTTCAGTCTCATGTCTCTCATCTTTCTCTTGGCAATGCCCTATAGATTCTATATGGGGTTCAGGTCAGGCGAGTTTGCTGGCCAATCAAGCACAGTAATCCCACGGTCATTGAACCAGGTTTTGGTGCTTTTGGCAGTGCGGACAGGTGCCAAGTCCTGCTGGAAAATAAAGTCAGTATCCCCATAAAGCTTTTCTGCGGAAGGAAGCATGAAGTGCTCCAAAATCTCCTGGTAGACAGCTGCGTTGACCCTGGACTTAATGAAGCACAGTGGAGAAACACCAGCAGATGACATGGCTCCCCAAATCAACACAGACTGTGGAAACTTCACACTGGACTTCAAGCATCTTGCAGTGTGTGCCTCTCCATTCTTCCTCCATACTCTGGGTCCTTGGTTTCACAAGATGCAAAAGTTGCTCTCATCAGAAAAGAGGACTTTGGACCACTGAGCAACAGACCAGGTCTGTTTTTCTTTAGCCCAGGTAATACGCTTCTGATGTTGTTAGGACATTTGAAGCCCATGTCCAGGATCCGTCTGTGTGTGGTGGCTCTTGATGCACTGACTCCAGCCTCAGTCCACTCCTTGTGAAAGTCCCCAACATGTTTGAATGGCCTTTTCCTGACAATCCTCTCCAGGCTGTGGTCATCCCTACTGCTTGTGCACCTTTTTCTTCCACACTTTTCCCTTCCACATAACTTTCTATTACTGTGCTTTGATACAGCACTTTGGGAACATCCAACTTCTTTTACAATTACCTTTTGAGGCTTTCCCTCCATATGGAGCGTGTCAATGATGGTTTTCTGCACAACTGTCAGGTCAGCAGTCTTTCCCATGATTGTGATTTCTACTGAACCAGACTGAGAGACCATTTAAAGGCTCAGGAACCCTTTGTAGGTGTTATGGCTTAATTAGCTGATTAGAGTGGGACACTTTGAGCCTAGAATATTGCACCTTTTCACAATATTCTAATTTTCTGAGATTGTGGATTTGGGGTTTTCATGAGCTGTAAGCCATAATCATCACAATTATGGCAAATCACGGCTTGAACTATCTTGCTTTGCATGTAATGAGTCTATCTTATATATTAGTTTCACGTTTTAAGTTGCATTACTGAAATTAATGAACTTTTGTACGATATTCTAATTTTTCGAGTTTTGCCTGTGTGTGTGTATATATATACATATATATATATATATATATATATATATATATATATATATATATGTATATATAATGTTTGGGGGTTCTAATTTTTCAGCAAAAATACAGATTTTTTTTACTTCGGACATGAAAAGTGTCAGAAGAACGCCTGGTCTTAAAGTGTATAATGCCTGAAGGTGCTCCTTGAATGTTGGGCCTCTCTATGTGGCTATGCTGTGAAAAAGTCTAACACATGTGGTATTGCCATACTCAGGAGGAGTGGCAGAATGTGTTTTGGGATGTAGTGGCAAGTATGTCTATGCCGTGTGTGAGAAAAAACTTGTAACATGAGAATTTTGTGGGGGGAAAAAAACATTTTATTTAATTTCTTCATTTTCCAAAGAATTGAGGGAAAATTGACAACTTAAAAAAACTCACCATGCCTCTTACTACACCTTGGTATGTCTGCTTTCTAAAAAGGGGTAATTTGAGGGCTATTTGTACTGTCCTGCCATATTAGAGCCTCAAGAAATGAGATAGACTGTCAGTGCATGGATTGATCAATTTTCAATGGTACCATAGCTTGTAGACACTATAATCTTTACACATACCAAATAATATGCACTGGTTTGGGTTATTTTTACTAAAGAAATGTAGCAGTGCAAGTTTTGGTCAAAATGTATGAAGAAAAATTACTTGCAAAATTTCTATAACATAAACTAAGAATTTTTTTTTCATAATTTTCGGTCTTATTTGTTTATAGCACAAAAAATAAATAAAAACCCCATTGGTGATTAAATACCACCAAAAAAAAAGCTATATTTGAGTGAGAAAATTATAAAAATTTCATATGGGTACAGTGTTGTATGACTGAATAATTGTCATTCAAAATGTGAGAGCACTGAAAACTAAAAATTGGCCTGGGCAGAAAAGGGGGTAAAAGTGCCTGGTATTGAAATGGTTAAGTCAGCTGATAAGTTTATGTGTGGAGGTAGGTTCAACCAGTAGTAGGTATGCTACATGGTTTCAGTGTCCAGTATGTTTTCTAGGTTTGCACCCCCTTATATTGTTTCAGCAGAAGATGCATTAATGTTTATTGTAGCTTGGAAGGTGGGATTATTTCCATTGTATGGATTTAATTTTAATGTATGATATACTAAGATTAGAGATGAGCAAATCGAACCAGGCGAAGTGGAATTCGATTCGAATTTCAGGAAAAATTTGATTCGCGTCGAATCCGAATATTAGCCTACTTCGGGTGCGCGAATCGGATTTTTCCCGATCAGCCGGCAAAAGTGTCCCTGCAGAGAGCTCCGCTATTTCTGACAGTTCTCTGACAGTTCCTTCACATGTACAGCGGTTGAAACATTGTATCTATTTGTTTCCATTTAGGATACAGATGTTTTTATTCGGAAACAGATACAATGTTTCAACCGCTGTAAATGTGAAAGTCAGAGAACTGTCAGAAATAGAGGAACTCTGCAGATACACTTTTTGCCGGTTTGGAATTATTCTTATTTTCATCCTACTTCTTCTTCTTCTTCTTCTTCTTCATCCTCACCCTCAGAAGAAGAAGAAGAGGATGAGGATGAGGATGAAGAAGAAGAAGAAGAAGAAGAAGAAGAAGTAGGATGAAAATAAGACGAATTCCAAGCCGGCAAAAAGTGTATCTGCAGAGCTCCTCTAAGTGTATCTGCAGAATAGAGGAGCTCTGCAGATACACTTTTTGCCGGCTTGGAATTCTTCTTATTTTTATCCTACTTCTTCTTCTTCTTCTTCCTCTTCATCCTCATCCTCTTCTTCTTCTTCTGAGGATGAGGATGAAGAAGAAGAAGAAGAAGAAGTAGGATGAAAATAAGAAGAATTCCAAGCCGGCAAAAAGTGTATCTGCAGAGCTCCTCTAAGTGTATCTGCAGAATAGAGGAGCTCTGCAGATACACTTTTTGCTGGCTTGGAATTCTTCTTATTTTCATCCTACTTCTTCTTCTTCTTCCTCTTCATCCTCATCCTCATCCTCTTCTTCTGAGGATGAGGATGAAGAAGAAGAAGAAGTAGGATGAAAATAAGAAGAATTCCAAGCCGGCAAAAAGTGTATCTGCAGAGCTCCTCTAAGTGTATCTGCAGAATAGAGGAGCTCTGCAGATACACTTTTTGCCGGCTTGGAATTCTTCTTATTTTCATCCTACTTCTTCTTCTTCTTCTTCCTCTTCATCCTCATCCTCTTCTTCTTCTTCTGAGGATGAGGATGAAGAAGAAGAAGAAGAAGAAGTAGGATGAAAATAAGAAGAATTCCAAGCCGGCAAAAAGTGTATCTGCAGAGCTCCTCTAAGTGTATCTGCAGAATAGAGGAGCTCTGCAGATACACTTTTTGCCGGCTTGAAATTCTTCTTATTTTCATCCTACTTCTTCTTCTTCTTCCTCTTCATCCTCATCCTCATCCTCTTCTTCTTCTTCTGAGGATGAGGATGAAGAAGAAGAAGTAGGATGAAAATAAGAAGAATTCCAAGCTGGCAAAAAGTGTATCTGCAGAGCTCCTCTATTCTGCAGATACACTTAGAGGAGCTCTGCAGATACACTTTTTGCCGGCTTGGAATTCTTCTTATTTTCATCCTACTTCTTCTTCTTCTTCCTCTTCATCCTCATCCTCATCCTCTTATTCTTCTTCTGAGGATGAGGATGAAGAAGAAGAAGAAGTAGGATGAAAATAAGAAGAATTCCAAGCCGGCAAAAAGTGTATCTGCAGAGCTCCTCTAAGTGTATCTGCAGAATAGAGGAGCTCTGCAGATACACTTTTTGCCGGCTTGGAATTCATCTTATTTTCATCCTACTTTTTCTTCTTCTTCTTCTTCCTCTTCATCCTCATCCTCATCCTCTTCTTCTTCTTCTGAGGATGAGGATGAAGAAGAAGAAGAAGAAGTAGGATGAAAATAAGAAGAATTCCAAGCCGGCAAAAAGTGTATCTGCAGAGCTCCTCTATTCTGCAGATACACTTAGAGGAGCTCTGCAGATACACTTTTTGCCGGCTTGGAATTCTTCTTATTTTCATCCTACTTCTTCTTCTTCTTCTTCATCCTCATCCTCATCCTCAGAAGAAGAATAAGAGGATGAGGATGAGGATGATGAAGAAGAAGAAGAAGAAGTAGGATGAAAATAAGAAGAATTCCAAGCCGGCAAAAAGTGTATCTGCAGAGCTCCGCTAAGTGTATCTGCAGAGCTCCGCTATTTCTGACAGTTCTGTGACATTCCCTCCATACAGCGGTTGAAACCGCTGTATGGAGGGAATGTCACAGAACTGTCAGAAATAGCCTATTTCTGACAGTTCTGTGACATTCCCTCCATACAGCGGTTGAAACATTGTATCTATTTGTTTCCATGAATGGAAACAAATAGCCTATTTCTGACAGTTCTGTGACATTCACTCCATACAGCGGTTGAAAGCGCTGTATGGAGGGAATGTCACAGAACTGTCAGAAATAGCCTATTTCTGACAGTTCTGTGACATTCCCTCCATACAGCGGTTGAAACATTGTATCTATTTGTTTCCATAAATGGAAACAAATAGATACAATGTTTCAACCGCTGTATGGAGGGAATGTCACAGAACTGTCAGAAATAGGCTATTTCTGACAGTTCTGTGACATTCCCTCCATACAGCGGTTGAAACCGCTGTATGGAGGGAATGTCACAGAACTGTCAGAAATAGGCTATTTCTGACAGTTCTGTGACATTCCCTCCATACAGCGGTTTCAACCGCTGTATGGAGGGAATGTCACAGAACTGTCAGAAATAGCCTATTTCTGACAGTTCTGTGACATTCCCTCCATACAGCGGTTGAAACATTGTATCTATTTGTTTCCATTTATGTTTCAACCGCTGTATGGAGGGAATGTCACAGAACTGTCAGAAATAGCCTATTTCTGACAGTTCTGTGACATTCCCTCCATACAGCGGTGGAAACATTGTATCTATTTGTTTCCTTCTCCTTCTTCTCATCCTTCTCCTTCTTCTCATCCTTCTCCTTCTTCTCATCCTTCTCCTTCTCCTTCTTCTCATCCTTCTCCTTCTTCTCATCCTTCTCCTTCTTCTCATCCTTCTCCTTCTCCTTCTTCTCATCCTTCTCCTTCTTCTCATCCTTCTCCTTCTCCTTCTTCTCATCCTTCTCCATCTTCTCATCCTTCTCCTTCTCCTTCTTCTCATCCTTCTCCTTCTCCTTCTCCTTCTTCTCATCCTTCTCCTTCTTCTCATCCTTCTCATCCTTCTCCTTCTTCTCATCCTTCTTCTCATCCTTCTCCTTCTTCTCATCCTTCTTCTTCTTCTCATCCTTCTTCTTCTCATCCTTCTCCTTCTTCTCATCCTTCTCCTTCTTCTCATCCTTCTCCTTCTTCTCATCCTTCTCCTTCTCCTTCTTCTCATCCTTCTCCTTCTTCTCATCCTTCTCCTTCTCCTTCTTCTCATCCTTCTCCTTCTTCTCATCCTTCTCCTTCTCCTTCTTCTCATCCTTCTCCTTCTCCTTCTTCTCATCCTTCTCCTTCTCCTTCTTCTCATCCTTCTCCTTCTCCTTCTTCTCATCCTTCTCCTTCTCCATCTTCTCATCCTTCTCCTTCTCCTTCTTCTCATCCTTCTCCTTCTCCTTCTCCTTCTTCTCATTCTTCTCCTTCTTCTCATCCTTCTCCTTCTCCTTCTTCTCATCTTTCTCCTTCTTCTCATCCTTCTCCTTCTCCTTCTTCTCATCCTTCTCCTTCTCCTTCTCCTTCCTCATCTCCAAGGGCATTTAAATTAAAGGTACAGTGTTCTGCACTAATTTAAAGGCTCTCTGAAGCCTAGAAACCCTTTAATAAGTTAAATTCGTAGCAAATTAATTCGCATCGAATCGAATTTCTTCCTCAAATTCGGCGAATCAGCCGAATCGAATTTTTGAATAATTCGCTCATCTCTAACTAAGATTATAATAACACTTCATAAACCTGAACACACAATTTTATCATGTTTGCAATATAGATAGGCATTTACAATGTCAAACATGTCTCTGAGGGGTTGTTTTACCAAAACTGAAGTGCAAAATCTGGTGAAGCTCTGCATGGAAACCAATCAGCTTCCAGGTTTTATTGTCAGAGCTTAATTGAATAAACTGAAATTAGAAGCTGATTGGCTACCATACACAGCTGCACCAGATTCGGAGTGCTCCAGTTTTAGTAAATCAACCCCTATGTGTCAGTTTAATGCTACATGTTATCAAAGATTAATTCTCCTATGTACTTCACTAACCAAAATACAATGGAATTGGGTGTTTGCTAATCTGGGGTTGTAGTCTAGTAGCAGTATGCACAGCTCTAAGAATGGCGGCATAGGAATGATAGCATAGGAAGAATTGCTTAGAAGTATGAAATGAGGCACTGCTTTCAGTACTATTCTATTTAATATCTTTATTATTGTCTCATGAAGTTTATACCATGCAGACAGAAATCTCCAATGTACTATGCAGTGAATTTTATTTGCTATATATGCATCTAGGTATGAATTAGAAGATTCCATTAGGCAACCTTATCTCCTTCCTAATAAAATCAGAGAACACAGCCATAGTAAAGGTCAGTTCAATTACTCTTCCACCAGACAAGCATTTTTGGAATTCATAAAATAATAATTGTAATTTTAAAGAAAAATGTATTTTCCATTGTCAGGAGACATGCAAGGAACAACATTTCATCATTTCTAAAGTAGAAGTAGCAGAGGGAACTTACATTTTAAAATTCAGAACATTTGACACTAAAATGTTAATGACATGCAGGAAAGATAAAGTTAAAATGGAAAATAAGTTGTATTATTTTGGAAGTTTTACAGCCTATTTTGATGTCTAACGCTTCCTGTCTGAACCTGAACCTTCGAGCTTTTAATCCAACTTCAGGCATAAATTAATCTGAAATCTTTGTTCTTGCTGAAAATACATCCACTGGGATTTTCTATCCACTTTAGCTTTATAGTATGGTTTGTAGCCTCCGGAAATTGATTGGAATTGTGTCATACAATGATTTGTTCTGCAAATATAGACTTTAAATGGAACAATTTAATGTATGGCAAAAATCTTGCATTCAGAAGAACAAAAGACTTCCTGTTCCTAGGTGCTAGGAAACTGCCTTTGTTTTAAAAGCTGGCTTGATATAGATCACATTTTTGATAGTTTTGATATTTTTTAATTATTTTTCCAGTTCAGTGATCTGCCCCAGTACATACCTTTAAAGACATCAGAAGAATCTTTTGCCCCCATATTTTGATGGTTTTTATTACCCTTAGATGTTCAACAGATTTTCTCCTCCCAATTCGAAGTACTAGATAACTACTTTACCACTGGTCAATAGACATGAACCTACAGCATTGTTAGGACATTGCTATTGCGAGATACAATTGAGTTGATTTACTAAAGGCATGCAGACTGTTCATTCTGGAAAGAAAATTGCACTTTGCGAAAGAATTTTGCCCAAAACTTAGTAAATGAGGTGCAGCTCTGCTGATTTTCATCATCCTAATATGCTCGCGCAAAAAAGCTGTTTTATCTATCGCCTTTGCACGTGTTTAGGTATTGTTTGCAAAATCAATTCCCTTGAAAAGCGCAATTTCCCTTTAGTAAATCAACTTCAGTGCATTTGGAGATACCGTGTGCTTGAGGTGAATTATGTTGGACCAAGATTCATAACCATGGGACATTTATGTGAATGAATAGCATGACCATCAGGCATAAAAGGGATTTTGGTTAAGCCAACCTACACACTGTAAGGGTTGGTTCACACTATAGAAACGCAGTCCAGATGCATTCTAGATGCGTTTCCGCATGCATGTTTTTGACGTTCCGGTGCATTTTCGATGCGCTCCAGTGCATTTTTTATGCATTCCAGTTAATTTTTCCCCCTCTTTTTCTTCAATTTAAATAGGGATTGTGCGATCCAGTGCATTTGTGATGTGTTTTGGTGTGTTCCAATGTGTTTCTGATGTGTTTTACTGAGTTCCAGTACAGTTCTGTGCAGAAACAATGCAGCATGTTCTACTTTGTTTTCCTGCAACCGGAAAGCACTGGAACTGCAAGCACTGATGTGAACTATGACATTGACAACTTATAACCTACTTTCTGTGTGTTTTGGATGCAGAAAAAAGTAATTGAAACACATGTAGTGTGAACTGACCCTAAAAGTAAACTGAAACTGTTGCAGGGAACACATGTAAAACAGACAAAGTGCATAGGAAGCACTTAGCGCTTAGTAGATTTGTGATACTTAGGGCTATTTTTTGTTCATATTGTCTTTCATATTATTTTATGGTGGTGTTGAGGTCAGCAGTCCTTTTTGATTGCTGTCTCATCCATAGCAAACCATTTTTTTTTGCAGAAAATTATATAGGGCGCGCTTGTTGGAGCCCAACCTCTGTAGCTGTAAGATAAAAGTGCCAGATGGATATCATGGATGGATGGATGGGAGCAGTAACACTGAGGTGGCTCTTCTTAGAGTGGAAGCAAGGCTCTAATGCAGTAACAAGAAAAAGAGAGGAAGGGGCCTCTAAGTGCAGTATTGACAATTTATTAAGTAAACAATGGAAAATTTGCACTTACAAGATAAACGGTAAAAAGACTCATCGTGTGGTGATTAGATCCAGGTCGGACATCCAGAGGTCTGAAGAAGGCCTATTGAGCATGCTCCGAAATGCATTACCGTCCCCTTCACCTGCCACATCTGATTCTGCTCTCCAAGCATCATTTTTGATGCACAGGCACGTCCTGGACTCTACTTCCTGATCCTATAGGCATAGTCTGGTGCTGGATGTCCCACCTGGATCTAATCACCACACGATGAGTCTTTTTAACCGTTTATCTTGTAAGTGCAAATTTTCCATTGTTTAGTTAATAAATTGTCAATACTGCACTTAGAGGCGCCTTCCTCTCTTTTTCATTTTTTTTTTTTGCAGAAATGCTTCTCTTTAAAAAAAAAAAGGCCTTTTGTTTTAGGGGTTGGGATTTTGGGATTTTCATTTATATTTTATGCTGCCAAAGTATTTATTTTAGGATGAACTGTTTTATTTGCTGTAGACTTCCTTTTAAAAAGTGGGCTTTTTGTTTCAGGGATACTATTGAATTTTTTTCATCTTTTCAGTTTTTTTTTATTTTTATATACTATTGATGGGGTATTCAAATGGAGCATCTACTTGTTACTGACCATCTGTTCTTATGAAATTCTGCGTGAAACCTGTACACCCAAGTTTCATTACTGGTAATGATCCTTGACATGAAGGATGGGTCATCCACGGAACACTGACAGAGTTCTTTGCAGACTTCTACACGGTGTTCCTTCTGCTCCTGGGTCAGCAGCCTGGGGACAAACTTGACAGCATGTTCAAATCACACAGGAGGATTGCCTGGACTGTTCCGTATGACACACTGACAATGACAGCAATGTTGTGCATTGTTCTCCGACGATCATCTTGCACAAGCTGCTGAATGGTTTTGACATTTTTGGGGGTTGAGTTCATTGAAAGTTTTCCTGATTTTTTGTCATTTTCCAGGGATGTTCTTCCACTCTTAAAGCGCATGTGCCACTCAAAACACCTCAAACGACTCATTTCAGCATTGCTGTAAACTTGTCAAATCATGTCAAATGTCTCTGTGGCACATTTGCCCTAGTGTCATGCAGACTTTCATGTTTGCTCTTTGTTCTAACTTGCTGTCCATGATGAAATAGCAGATGTGGTAATGCATGTGGTCAAAATAGCACCAGTTTCACAGCTCCCGATGTACACAGGATGAGGTCTTTTGGCACACTGACTTATGAAGATTGTGCTCCCTGTGACTGTGCATGCAGCCTTGTGCTGCTATCTGTTGGCGTGTTACAAAACTAGTCTCAAAATTTTTTGATACCACCTCATAGAATCTGTAGTCACTTAATTCTTAATGACAGCTTGTTAGAAAATTTATAATGTAATTAGTAGTTAAGCAAATTACCAAAATGGTTTGTGTGGTGTGTAAGTGGCAGGATTACACTTAGCACCCTGGCATGAGGGGAAGGACCAATGATTGTGCTGTTGATCTTACTGGTAAAGTCATGAGTGGGGGATCGGGGAGGAGGATATATTGAAAGCTTGGTTTTAGAAAGATTGAGTTTGAGGGAGTGGTTTGACATCCATACTGATATGTCGCTTAGTAGATTTGTGATATGTGAGGGGATTGAGGGGTAGTATTGGAAGCCATGGGAGGTTATCAATTGGCCCAGGGAGGAGGTGTGGAGAGAGAACAGAGCCTTGGGAGGTTTTCAGTTGGCCCAGGGAGGAGGTTTAGAGAGAGAACAGAGCCTTGGGTTACCCAAACAGAAAGAGGAAGAAGAGCAGAGGAGTTGTTGTATGTGACGCTGAAAGTGCACTGAGAAAGATAACAGTAAAAAGAGGAGAGAGCAGAGTCACGGAGGCCAAGGGAGTGGAGTTTACTGAGGAGCAGGTGGTCGACTGTGTCAAAGGCAGTGGAAAGGTCTAGAAGTATGAGTATGGAGTAATGGCCATTGGTTTTAGCAGTTAGTAGGTTATTAGTGAATTTTAGTATGGCAGTTTCAGTAGAATGTGGGTCTTAAGTTATTCAAACAGGTGGGGTCCAATGTGGGTTTATTAAGTATGATTAACAGTGCATGTTTGAGCGGGAAGGGAAAGGTGCCAGGAGAGAGGGAGAGATTTAAGATGTGGGGTTAGGATAGAGCAGGGAGGAGGTCATAATAATCATGAAAGAACAGGGTCCAGGGGACAGGTGGTGAGGTGAGCCTTGGAAAAGAGTTTGGTTACTTCCTCAGTGGTAACCGGGTCGAAGGTGGAGAGTATTGAGTGTGGTGTTGGGCCTGGTACGTTGCTTAGAGGAGGAAGCTTGACACTGGAGATCTTATCATGAATTGTGTCGATCTTGTTCTTGAATTATCTTGCAATCTCCTTGGCAGTAAAATGGTGGGTGGAGGTAGTGGGGGATGCAGTAAGGAATTAAGGGTATAAAAAAGTTGATGTGGATTGGATGAGAGAGTTTTGCTGAAAGTGTTGTAGTAGGTTTTTTTAGCAGCGTGGAGGCTGGAATTG
Source organism: Staurois parvus (assembly GCF_062004578.1). Taxonomy (NCBI): domain Eukaryota; kingdom Metazoa; phylum Chordata; class Amphibia; order Anura; family Ranidae; genus Staurois; species Staurois parvus. Next base: position 5,174,269 of record NW_028317953.1, read on the forward strand.
TATTTGAGAAGGATGGAGTTGTAGAGGGTGAAGACTTGCAGGGATTCAGTTTAACACCATGCTCGCTCAAGAGCACGGCTGCGTCTCTCGAGACTTCTGGTGTGATCTGTTTGCCAGGGTTGTGACAGGCGAGGCCTGGTTCTGCATGTAGGAGTAAGAGACCAGGGAGGATGATAGTAAGTTGTTGTAGGCAGATGTGGCAAGGTCTGGGCAGGACAGGGGTGCAATTTTATCAGTAGTATAACTCAGTAGCTGAGTGAAGAAGGGAAGGGCTGAGGTAGTGGAGGTTTCTACAAGTAACTGTTTGCTGGTTGGAAGCATGGGAGGTAGGAGACAGGGAGAGTGAGAAGTTGATAAAGTTGGGATCAGAGAGAGGAAAAGAGGTGTTAGAGAGGTTACAGGGAGTGCATAGGTGAGAAAAAAACAAAATTCACTTTGTGTTAGCTTAACAGAGGAGGTTAGGTTAAGTATTTGAGAAGTGGCTGAGGTGTTAACATTGACTGGGATGATAAAGTCACTGAGGATGATGGCAGGCACCTCAGAGGAGAGAAAGTATGGTAGCCATGCAGAGAAGTCATCAAGAAAGTGTGACATTGAGCCGGGAGGCTGGTAGATGACTGCGATCCTCAGACAAACAGGAGAAATAAGATGAATACAATGCACTTCAAAAGACCAGAGGGACAGAGAGGGAGGTGTAGGAAGAACCTGGAACGTGCTTTGTGGGGAAAGAAGTCCAACTCCACCCCCTTTTCGTCCACTGGGTCTGGGCGAGTGAGTCCAGCGGAGGACACCATAGGAGAGTGCAGCTGAGCCGCATTCCTGGAGCCAGGTTTCGGTAATAGCAAGTAGGTTGAGGGAGTGGGAGAGGAAGAGGTCATTGACAGAGGAAAGTTTGTTAGAAACTGAGCGGACATTCCAGATGGTGCATAGGAGTGAGGGGCTGGCACGTGGAAGCAGGGGAATTGAGATAACAGAGTGAGGGTTGTGGCTGCTGCCAGAGAAGAGAGACGGCTGTGTGAGTGGGAGTTTGATGGTGGAGGGCCAGGATTTTTTGGGTGATAGCTTCAGAAGTTAGTAGTAGTAGGAGGATGAGGGAGTTGAGGTGGGAGCGGGATTTATTTGAAGGCAAATTGCGCACTGATTTTGGAGCAGTGACATTATGTGGTCTAAGAGAAAGCAGTAGATGATAAGTGCAATTATATTTAGAGGGCAGAATGAGGGTAATATTTACAGGTTGTGGGGTGAGGAGGAGGGGTAAAGAAGAGAGAGTTTGAGGAGAGAGGGCATTATAGCAAAAAAGAAAGTTAGTAAGAGCATGTTGGAGAGTGAGGAGAAATAAAAAAGGAAGGCTGAGGGAAAGATATAAGAGAGGAAAGAGCATTTGCAGACTACTTGGGGTTGAGCACTAATGTTTGTACTTGCCTTAGTTAAGGTGTTGTGTTTAAAGTGCCATGCACTTAGCGCTAGAATGGAACTTTGCTCAAGGAATGGCCAGCTTGTACCTTGCCAGCCATTCCAAGGACTGTACTGAATTTATATTTGGATGGACTAGGGGAGGTTAGGCAATTGTTCAATTAAGAGCTAATAAATGACACATGGTGAAAGTTTGTTGTCCTTAACAAATTGCAAGCAGGATGGACACAAGATAAAGCAAGGTGTTTGATCTCAGCTAAGGCACTATGAGAGTAAGTTAACTTAATGTAGACAAGTACAAACAGCAGTTACAATGGGTCTAACAAAGCAGATGATTTTAGTCATGCAAAATAGCTTAGTATTTGAGTGAAATCAGTGTTTACCGATGGCAACAGCAGGCAGATATTAATTGCAGACAGGCAGAGTAACTTAGCGTTTGAGAGAGGAGTGGAATCAGTGGTTACCTGGTGGAGCAGAGCAGAGAAGAAATTATAAGAGGATGTTGAGATGTCCCCTTGTTGCCCTGTTCAAAGGCATAGACCTTTAGAAATCTTTGAATAGAAAAACATAAACAGACATAAGTGAATGCTCATTAATGAGAGAGGTGTCATTTTAACTGGAGAATAATAAATAAGAACTAGTTTACATTTTTCTTGAGTGCAGGTGAATACATCTAATGTTTTGACAGTAGAGTGGAAGCAGAGTCTTCATTTTCTATTATTTTTCTTTAAATTGCATTTGATACCAAGGATTTTAATCTTAATTATCAAAAAGCTAATACTACCAAAGATTTTAAGGGCTGAAAAAAAAAACACATTTAGAAAGGTTTATAAATTCAGAAACAATATCAACACTTGTAGATGTAATATCTCTAAAGTGCAATCTGCTTGCAACAATAACTTATATATAGAATCCTTCTTTAACCACTTCCTGTCCGGACACTTTTACACCGTTCCTGTCCAGGGCAATTTTCAGCTTTCAGCGCTATCACACTTTGAATGACAATTGCGCGGTCATGCAACACTGTACCCATATTAATTTTTTACCATTTTTTGAGACAGATAAAGCTTTATTTTGGTGGTATTTATTCACCGCTGGGATTTTTATTTTTTTTGCTATATAAATGAAAAAGTCCCAAAATTTTGAAAAAAGTGTTTTTCTTAGAAAATTTACAAATAAATAATATTTCATCATAAATCTTGGCCAAAATTTATTCCGTTATCTTTTTAGAAAAAAAAAATATGCCAAATTAGTTATAACCAAAAATTATAATTTTAAACATTTTTTTTTACATTTTTATTTTATTTTTTTATATGTGACATCTTGCTTACTACTTTGCATGTGATCACTGATTGGCCAATCAGTGATCACATTATCGGGACCTCGTACAGAGGTCCCGTCCGACGATCAGTGTTTCACTGTGTCCAGAGGACACAGTGGGCACCGGATCGCGGTGCTGCGCACTCCCAGGGAGCGCGCACAACTGGAAATAGCGAGTGCCATTTATGAACGGCAACCCGCCCCTGGAGTGCCACCGTCCTGCCTTTTAAAAACAGCAGGCGGACGGCAAGTGGTTAATGATGTATAAGAAAGTTGCAGTGCTAGGAGGACAAAACCCATGACCGACATCCACCTCCACCAGGAATCATGATGTACACTGAGCAACAATCCAAGCCTGAAGTGCATTTATAGAGGTCAGTCTGACAGCACAATTGGTCTTCCCAGATATATGCTTCCAATACTTTTGGTCTGAAAATTTCCTCTTAAAGGGGATTGTAATGGTTGTGTGCATTAGACCCGTGAAAGCTGTAGGAGACATCCATCTTGTTCAGGTCTCAGATGTTTACTTTTCATGAGCCCAGTGATCTTATCCCCTCCCTACTCCTTCAATCTATGGAATCCATAGCCTTAACTTTTAACACACTTCAAAAGAGCCTGTCATATCAACTTAGGGACAGACAACACCAACACGCAGGACTTGGTCAAAGCTGTAAACAGCTAATTGAGTCCTGGCAGGATGCCTGTTAGTTTCTAATGACCAAAAAAACTCTACAGATTAACACTTCCCTCTGACCTATCGTAAAACTAGGACAAAATCTGTAATTTCTGTCACACATGGTTTGTAGGGCAATTAAACCACTAGGAACACATAGCGTTGCGTAAAACATCTACATAGAAAACAGCCAGGCAGGGGGGCCACCTGTCCAAGACCTCTGGCCAATTCACAACTTAACAAAATCCGCACACAATTCATAAAATCCAACAGGACCACAGAAAAAGGAAATGTCAGGACCCCCTGACTGTTCTCATTTAACGTCAACCAAGGAACACCGAACCGGATTTGAGAGAGCCATTTTTGCTTGATCAATTGGACTTTGCAAGTATTCGTAATTTTCAACTACTTTTTATTTCTCTGTTACTTTATTGTCTCTTTATTTCTTTGTAACACCTTTTTTCTGTAAATATTTTATTTGCCTCCCTTTGACCTTTTCATTATTAAACTGATTTTGAAACGTGTTTAACTGTCCCTAAGGCTTTTAAAGTGGACATAAAGGCTCAAGGCTTTTTTACCTTCATGCATACTATGCTTGAAGGTGAAAAAACCTTCTGTGTGCACAGCATGCCCCTCTCCTCCAATACTCACCTAAGCCTCCTCTCGATCCAGCAATGTTCACTGGATTCTCGGCTATCCTCAGAACCGTAGGCTACCGTAGGCTACCGACCCGGGTGACCATATTTGAATGATATGAGGAAGAAATGGTCAAAGTCACTTGATGTTGTGAGGACTCTGCCCATAAGAAAGGGGGTGACCACTTCCCAGCACATAGATCCAAGATACCAATGACACATAAAGCCACACAATGGTGCTTGTAAACATAATACATATGCTTGTAGATACTACACAATCAGGTCACACTCATAGCCCAGAGAGGCACTCTTCAAAGAGACCTCCACTGTTGAATGGCAGCATATTGTAGGGTGAATCCAGATCTAATACCAACATGTGAATAAATATATCTATATATAAATTGTATATAGAGATATGGCTGTCCCCAAGATCCTTATACTTAATGGAGGTTTCTTACCGCATATACTTTTTTCTTGTCATCTGCCTCATGGAGAAAAAATAAAAGACAGAATGCAACCACTAGGTGCATAATCAAAAACATCAGGTTGAGGGTGTATAAGGACCATGGAGCGTTATATTACCACTAACAGTTGACCGGAATATTTAGTAGCAAGGAAATCTCACAGATGGACTTATTACACAGGTGGCAACCTATCACAGTACCACACTTGAATTCCCTGAGCTACTGAGAGCGACCCATTCTTTCACAAATGTTTGTATAAGTAGTCTGCATGCCTAGGTGCTTGATTTTATACACCTGTGGCCATGGAGGTTATTGGAACACCTGAATCCAATCATTTTGTGGGGCGTCCCAATACTTTTGACAATATAGTGTATATACATATTTACAAAGTTACATAGTTAGTCTGGCGGAAAAAAGACACGAGTCCATCCAGTTCAACCGAAAAAAAAAAAAGTTATAATCTTATACCCACAGTTGATCCGGAGGAAGGCAAAAAAAAAACAGCAAAGCATGACACAATTTGCTGCTGCAGGGGAAAAAATTCCTTCCTGATCCCCTGAAAGGCAATCGGACATTCCCTGGATCTTTACCTATAAATGTTAGTAATCAGATTCCTGCAATGTTCTTTCCCTTTCCTTACACATCAGCTTAACTGTCTACATACAGTATAAACACTAAATCATTATAGGAGAACACATTCACATGTTTTTCTTTCATCATTTTAAAAATAGCTGGTAAAGAACATGTAACATCTCAGCATAGTTTACTTCTTAGCTGATAAGGTTTAATTGATATCCTTAAGCAGAATCCAAAATCATAAATCCCCAATATGAATACTTGGGAAAGATTAAAGTGGTACTAAACCCACAACAGTAAATTCAGTCTGTAGAGTATATGCAGTAGAGCATGCTTGTTATACTCACTGTGGAACCTAATGGGTAAATCCACCACACTGTGTAAAAACGCTATTTGATCCTGTCTTCTCTGATTCCTTTCTTCCAGTGTCCCCCTCTTATCTCCTGATAAGACATATCATGTGGAGTCACTCTGCACATGCTCAGTTTGGTGTGTATTGCTAGAGATTTTTTTTTTCCTTGGGAGAGTGCATGTGATCAGTACAGGGCCAATCAGCACTGTCCAGACAGAGGTCAGGGGTTCTGCATCCTCCTAGTGCAAAATGAAAACTCCTCCTACAAGCTTTAACATGTGCTCGACTGGACACTAAAAGAAGTCACACGAGTGTTCTAACTGATGATGAGAAAAGGTATTTAGCAGTTTATATTTACCAACATATTTGCATTTCCATGTTCTGTGTACTGTGGGAGACCAGATATAGTGAATGCAGGGTCCTGGGTTTAGAAACACTTAAATAGTTAAAAAATGGTATATTCTAATGTATAATTGTTTGTGCTCTGAATATAATAGACGGTATTTTAATTTTTATACATAAAAGAAAACTATAATAACTTGGTTCTAGTAGCTGTTTTAATGTTCTTTTCTCTCTCTCTCTCTCTCTCTCTCTCTATATATATATATATATATATATATGTATGTATATATATATATATATATATATATATATATATTTTAATATCTCATACAAAACCATATCTCAGCTATATTGATTTTACAACTACACTCCAAGACAAGATGGTTTTTGAATAGGTTAAACAATTAGGCTGTTGTAAAATAAGGCTGGATATCAAACCTTTTGGATTACTTTCACACTGCATGTATCACAGATGCTTTACCTTTATGAGTTTTGGTGCAAGATCAGAATTATGGGATCATCTTTTTCTCAGTCTGCTGGTTGGACAATGAAGTAGGAGTCACACATTTAACAGGTCATCCCTTACTCTACCTGAAAGCACTTTCCTAGTGTTAAATTAACAACACTAATCAAAGCAATAGAGCCCTAGGAGTATACTACAATGCAGAATTCAGGTAATTATTCTAACCATACAGTATTTAACCTCCCTAGCGGTATGATTATTTCCGATTTTTTGTGCTGAAAGCGGTACCATTTTTTTGCATGGAAATATGTAGTTTTTTATTGTAGGCTGTAAGTTTTAGGAATAACTCACTGAAATCTGTCCGAACAAGAGTCTAGTAAATATTCCGGATATGATAAAACTTGAAACACGAAATCATAAATTATAATTTAATAAATAATCATAAAAAATAATAATATAATAATAATATATTTAATTCAATAATATAACCAAACCAAAAACACTGAAATTTGAAATACAGAGGCAAATTCGCACATCGCTGAGCAAAGTCGCAAAATCGTTTTCAGTGTCTGATGACGAATTTCCCCACAAATCATTATCACTCAATTCTGCAAGTGGTTCTGATTTACTATCGCTGTTCTCTAGCTGGTCTACAACCGCTTTTAACGTAAAGGGACGCTTTTTGGACGCCATGGGCGTTTCTCAGTTTCCAGGCAGAAAGAACTGTCAAAATGCAGGCAGGGCACAGGACAAAGCAGTAGGGACAAAATGTATGTGAAATGCATTGAAACAGCAATTTTTTACTATATAATAATCATTTTTAAAAAAAAGACATTTTTTAAAAATTTCAAATTTGCCGCGGCGCTCGTACGTCCCGACATCAGGGACCGGAACACGGAAGCCGGATGCCGGCATCGGCCGGAGGAGATGGCCGGGGACGCTGCAGGGGACACATTGCGGGAGCGAAGGACAAGGTAAGTACTGCAGGGACTCCCTGAGCAACGCCGCATGGTAAGCCCGAGTGTAGCTCAGGGTTACCACTCTTGGTACTGAAATTTTACCCCGAGCTACACTCAGGAATACCGCCAAGGAGGTTAAAGATATGTTTAAAAAACTGATTAAAATGGTTTGTTCCTATTACTACCTGGAGCTCCACTTTAAATCTGAATCCTCCCCAAACAAATTTGAATCTAAAAGATACGCTGCAGTACGTATTTTGTTAATTATACAAAGCTGTACTTACAAAAGTCTGGCTTCCAATGTTACAGATTTACTTTAAATGTAAAACAGTTCTCTGTATTTTTTCCTGACGTACTGTAAGTCAAAGAAGTTTCTCAAAATGAAAGAGGTAAGTAAAAAGAGATACAAAAAATAATGGTAAAGAAACTAAAGATAGGCGCAAGTCCTTCACAAAAATATGTATATGTTTTTATTTACACCAAACCAAGACTTTCACATTTTCACATGCTATGGTGGTTATTTAAAGTAGGCAATATGTAGTATTATACTTGGACATAGTTCTTTTATAATAATCATCTAAGGGATTTATTTGACTAATTAATGGAAAATATTTTGGCATGTTTTTTAAACCTAACACCACAAAATCATTATTGTATTTTAGAGAATACAAGATTGTGCAAACAGCAGTGTTTCGGAACACTTACAATATGGAATGAAAGCTAATCATAGTCTCAGTAGGACCTGACTTCACTGCGGTAACAGAAAAACAAACACTGTTACTGTTCTTGTCAGGAGCCTGAAACAATTGTAGATCTTTCTATGGAAGATAGTATCAGCAAATAATTTCATAATAAACACGTGTAACGTAAATGTCTATCATTTTGTCTAGCTGATTACATGACAATCTGGCACAACGTCTGTATAGAAATAAGAACAAAAACTACACTAAATAATTACACAGTTATTAAAGTTGAAAAAGACTCATGTCCATCAAATTTTCCACCTACAACCCCTGCAGGTTAGGTCTATAGAAAGCAAAACAAAACCCATGTAAAACCATTGTCTCTCAAAGGCAGTAAGGTCAATTCCTTGAATCAAAATATTGTTCTCTTATCCTTTAGTAATTATAACTTTGCATTTTGTTAGTTCCAATAAAATTGCCCGATTGTTTTGCAAACTACTAGCTCATATGGTAAAATATTCCACATAATTCACACTTTTTTTAACCACTTCAATACCTGGTACTTTCACCCCCTTCCTGGACAGGCCAATTTTCAGCTTTCAGAACTGTTGCACTTTGAAAGACAATTGCACGGTCATGCAACACTGTACCCATAATACATTTTTATCATTTTTTTCACACAAATAGAGCTTTATTTTAGTGGTATTTAATCGCCACTGGGTTTTTCATTTTTTTGCTAAATAAGCTAAAAATATACAGAACATGTTGAATAAAAACTTGTTTTTCTTAATTTCTGTTATATAATTTTGCAAATAAATAACCTTTCTTCACAAATTTAGGCCAAAATGTATTCTGCTACATTTCTTTTGTGAAAATAACCCAAATCAGTGTTTATTAGTTAGTCTGGTAGGAAAGTTATAGAGTCCACAAACTATGGTATATATCTGACAATTGATCAGATATATACCATAAATATACAGGTGGCCTATCTAATTTCTTGAGGCCCAAAAATGCCATCCATTGTGTATAATTGTCATGTGATCTGCTTTGATTGGTGACAGCAATCACATGGTACTGGCAGTGGCTGGTACACAGGTGAGCTTCATCCGGAATGGCATGTGTCTCTTGCCTGGCCATCATTTGCCTATAGGCCAGGCAGAAACAGGTTAAAAACCATATCGGAAAGGATTTCCAGAAAAAACAAAAAACAAAATTCAGGTAAAACTCCCTTCTGTTCTAAGCATGCAGAACCATGTCACTAATAAGGCCATGCTGGTCCACTGGCTGCCATGCCCTTTGGCCTGTTTAAGTATGTCTATTGTTTTATTTGGGGGTGCTTAGTAGGGGTACACAAATTCATAGTCTGTAAAGTCAGACCCCTCTGCTAACTGTAGTTCTACTCTCTCTTCCTAGGAGTGTGAAGAAACAGCTGGGCAAGCTGATGCTGGTAGTACCTCTCCTCTGCCAGGAGTCAGTTGGGTGGCCACCAAGAACAGTAGGCCAAAATCAAGAATGTCACAAGGAAGAGGTAGAGGTGTGTCCACTTTGTAACTGGCAGTTAGTAAAAAATGCAACAGGGTTGAGAACACTCTAAGGCTAAACATTGCCCAAAGTCTTCTCCAAGATGGCCTTCGCCACTCTGTCTTCAACATGATGACTGCCACAGCTCCATTTTGGGGATGCTTTGAATTTTAATTCTGTTCATACTGCAGGGGGCAAATAATACATTGTAGCAAAGAACAAACATTCTGCAGCAACAAATGGTCCTTGCTACACAACTGTATACATTTTTTAAGTTAAAGTGAAACCATTTTTTTAAAGTTAAAGTGGCACAGCACTCTCTCAATCAACATTGACTATTTTTAATCCTTATGCTGCTAGCATTAGTAAATAGATTAGGATGTATATTTTATTTACTTGTTTTAAACTTTTTTTTAACATTTCTTTAGTAACTTCCTGGTTTCCATGCCCAGGCAAATTATGTCATACCTCCCAGGAGTCTTCAGGAGGGAAAGAAGGGTTTTCTTAGCTAAGTACACCCTCCTGCCTGCATGCTGGGGCTAAGGGCAGATGGATTCCAGAAAGTACATGCTACATGAATCATCTGCCCTTACTCAAGATAGTCACATCCAGAAATGCTACGCTGTGTTTTTCAAGGTGATTTCTAAGCAAAATAAAGCATGGAGAAAAACAAAGAACAACTAACCTGCACTCAGGTGACTTATACTGTGCTAAAAAAAATTTTTTTGTAATGCTGCTGCTCAAGTGTTTGTCACTATGAATCAGAGGATTATCATAACACAGCACATAACAACATGTCCAGATTGTGATTATAATGTGAATTAAATGTGAGTCTATTCAAAAAAGTGCTCCCTGCTCGTTAACCTCCCTGGAGGTATTCCCGAGTGTAGCTCGGGGGAAAATTTCAGTAGCAAAAGCGGTAACCCCGAGCTACACTTGGGAATACCCTGCAGCGTTTCTCCAGGATCCCTCTTGCACTTACCTTGTCCTTCGCTCTCGCGATGTCCCCCAGCAGCGTCTCCAGCCATCTCCTCTGGCCGATGCCGGCATCTGTCTTCCGGGTTCCTGTACCTGCGAGCGTCGGAACATACGGGACGTGCGGGGCACAGAACCGGCGGGAAATTAAAAACATTTACAAGTGACATTCACTAAATACACTACAATCACATAGTAAAACATTACTGTATCAAACCATTTCACATACATTTTGTCCCTAGTGCTTTGTCCTGTGCCCTGCCTGCATTTTTACTGTTCTTTCTGAAACTGAGAAAAGTCCATGGCGTCCGAAAAGCTTCCCTTTATGTCAAAAGCGGTTTTAGACCAGCTAAAGAACAGCGATAGTAAATTAGAACCACTTGTAGAATTTAATGATAATGACTGAAAACGATTTTGCGACTTTGCTCAGTGATGTGCGAACTTGGCGCTATATTTCAAATTTCAGTGTTTTTTGTTTGATTATATTATTGAATTAAATGTATTATTATTATATTATTATTTTTTATGATTTTTTATTATAATATAATTTATTATTTTGTGTTTCAAATTTTATCATACCCGGGATGTTTACTAGACTCTTGATCGGACAGATTTCAGTGAGTTATTCCTAAAAATTACAGGCCTACAATAAAAAAAATACATATTTCCATGCAAAAAAAGTACCGCTTTCAGCACAGAAATATTGACAGACCGCTAGAGAGGTTAATTTACAACCAATCTTCAAAATAAAGTGCTTGGTGACCCCTGCCCTTATTAGATCCATACTCACCAGACAAGGTGGACTCTTTGGTTTTTTGGCACAAGAGTCAAAAGCGCTTTTTCTGGTGAGGTATGCCGCCTGGGTGTTTCCAGGACTCCTTCTCAGTGTAACCAGTGTTTCCTGTTTTGCAAGTGACGTCACATCCGGTGAGTGTAACGCACGTGAACCAGCGGCGTTCCAGAATTAGGAGATACTGCACCTTTGTATACTAGCTTGGATTTTTAATGCTTTATACATTGTAAATCTGATTTATTTCAAATAGACATTAACCTTCCTAGCGGTAATCCTGAGTGTGGCTCAGGGTTAATTTTCAGTAACAAAAGCGGTAACCCCAAGCCATACACGGGATTACTCCATAGTGCTTCTCCTGCTTTCCCCCTGATCCCTACCTTGTCCTGCGATCCCGTGATGTCCTCCCGCTGTATCCTCCAGCCAATCCGTCTTCCAGGTTCTGTTGCCTGCGAGCGTCAGTATGCACGGGAAGCGGAACTGGCGAGAAATTAAAAAAAGATAAAATATGACATACACACAATACACACAAAATATGACATACACACAATGCAATGCAATGCAATAACAAAAAACACACAAAATATGACATACACACAATTACATTACTGAATCAAACCATTTCACCTCAGTTTTGTCCCTAGTGCTTTGTCCTGTGCCCTGTCTGCACTTTTACTGTTCTTTCTGCCTGGAAACTTGAGATTGTCCCAGGCATCCATCCCTTTAGGTCAAAAACGGCTTTAGACCAGCTAGAAAACAGCGATAGTGAATTTGAATCACTTGCAGAATTGAGTGATAGTGATTTGTGGGGAAATTCGTCATCAGACACTGACATTATTGAATTAAATGTATTATTATATTATTATTTTTTATAATTATTTATTATATTATATTTTATGATTTTGTGTGTTTATCATACCCAGGATGTTTACTAGACTCTTGTTTGGACAGATTTAAGTGAGTTATTCCTAAGAATTAGCTCTCTCCCCCCTTGCCAGTATTCTTTATCTCACATTTATCATATTGGAACAATGGTTATACTGAGTCCTGGAAGTTCCCAAGAGGCATACCTCACCAGAAAAAGCGCTTTTGACTCTTGTGCCCAAAAAGCATTTAATTCACATTATCATCACAATATGGACATTTTGTTATGTACTGTATTATGATAATCCTCAGTGTTTTCAGTTTGTAGTGATTAGGTACAGTGTAGGTCCATTTAAATCCAAAACCAAAAATGTAATATATTGCAGCTTAAGGATCTTTAGATTTGGTGGCTGCATTAGTTTTTGTTTTTAGGATTTTTTCCCCTCTGTTTTCACCTGGAGATCTGGCCTGTACCACACCTTCTGTATTAGAGTGCCCCCACCCTGGATGAAGGAGCACAGGAGCACCTTTGGGTAGCAGCATTGTTAATCTGGGTGGAGGGGAGTGTTAGATAGAGTAACAGATTTAGGTACACTAACAAACTGCAGCTCACACGTTATAAGCACATACAGCAAACTGTTTTTTCATAATTGGATAAAGGTTTTACATAAATAAATGCTAATCACTGTAAGCATCCTGTCAATGTTAAATGGTTTGTCTCATCCTTCTAACATCTAAAGGACAACTTGTTCTTTTGAAAAACAACAGACTTACTGGATGGATCAACAGAAAGAAATAAAATATCTTGAAGATTACCTATATATTCCTGTCTCACAGTCATAAAAGAAAGTAAGTAACAATCTCTCCAAAGTGAGGGGAATCTTGCATGTAATCATTGACACCAGAATAGGCAATGTAATGGAAAAATATCTCTTCTACTTCAGCTGTGGTGCTAGGTATACGATTTTGAATATCCCCTACTATTATGACATATAAGACAATCTCCCCCCCCCCCCCCAGTCAGAAATGTTTTTCCTATCAGGAAAAGAAAAATGTATTCATAGAGCAGGGAAAGATTAGAACAATAGTTTTACTGGTGCCAGTGCCTTCCTGTGACAACCACTCACCCAATGTCTTGCCCTGGGATCAAAGGTAAGGGGAATCATCTCAATGGAGTCATGGACAGAAATAAATCCATGGCAAAATACGTGACTCTTCCCCACTCAATTCAGCAACTAGCTGAAATTAAAAGAGAAGTTTAGGTTTGTTTTTTTCTTTAAAAAAAATCATACTTACATAGATGGATGCAGCATCAGTCTGATGGGGCATCTGTAATCTGTGGGTTCTAAGACTGGGAGCTGAGCGATCAAATACCACTGAACGCTCAGTTCTCAGAGCTCCGTAAGCAGAGAGCTGGTGACTGTCAGTCACTGCTCTCTGCTTTGTCCCACTCCCCCTTCCCGGAGCGCTGGGCTGTGGAGGGGGGAGGGAGTGGCTGGCTCAGGCTCTCCGCAGATCTCGAAGAGGCTGAGCCAGTTGCTGCTCCAGACTCTGGAGTGAATCCGACTTTAAAGTTGAGATCTTTCCCCAGCCTGGACCAGCTGAGTGACTTTAGCCGACAGCAGACTTTAGCCCACTGTCGTCTGAAAACAGGTCACAGGAATGCTGAACAAATTAACTTTGGCTGTACTTCTCCTTTAAAGTGCTCTAAACCCAGGACCCTGCATTCACTATATCTGGTCTCTCACAGTACACACAACATGGGCATTCAATTATTTTAGTAAATATAAACTGCTAAATACCTTTTCTCATCAGCAGTCAGAGCAGTCTTGTGACTTCATCAGAGCACTGGTTAACCACTTCCGCACCATCCTATATCAGAAATACTGCTACAGGGCAAAATGGCTGGGCAAAATCAAGTATATATATGGGATTTTGCAGTTCCGGGTAGGGGGCCTTTAGCAGCCTCAACTGTCAGTTACCAGGTCCCGGATGGTGATTCCCCACCGGCACTTGGTAATCGCCGAGTATCACCGACGGGGCAGAGACCTGTGTATAAACAACACAGATCTCTCCCCTGTCAGCTCCTGCACACTGCTTTGTATGGCTCTGCATAGCACACGGTTAACCCTTTGATCACCCCAGATGTTAACCCCTTCCTGCCCAGTGCCATTATTACAGTGTCAGTGCTATTTATTAGCACTGATCACTGTATTGGTGTCACTGGAGATGTCAGAATGCCCGCCGCAGTCCCGCTATAAGTCACTGGTCACTGCCATTACTAGTAAAAAAAAAAAAGAAAATTCCAGTATATATACCTCTATTTGTAAACACTATAACTTTCACATAAACCAACTAATTTACACGTATTGAGATTTTTTTTTAGCAAAGACATGTAGCAGATTACATTTTGGCCTAAATATGATGAAATTAGATTTTTTAATTTTTTTTTTACCAGATATGTTTATTGGCAAAAAAGTCAAAAATATTGTTTTTTTTCAAAATTATTGTTTTTTTTCAAAATTATTGTTTTTTTATAGAGCAAAAAATAAAAACCACACAGGCAATAAAATACCACAAAAAAAGCTCTATTTGTGGGGAAAAATCACCTTGCAATTGTCAGTTAAAGTAACGAAAAAAATAGCCTTGGCAGGAAAGGGGTAAATCCTCTTGAGGGCGAGTGGTTAAAGCTTGCAGGAGGAGTTTTCCTTCAGCTCTTGGAGGATGCAAAACCCCCTGACCTCTGTCTGGACAGTGCTGATTGGCCCTGTGCTGATCACATGCACTCTTCCACGAAAAAAAAAACCTCTCTAGCAATACACACTAAACTGAGCATGTGCAGAGTGACTCCACGCGATATGTCTTATCAGGAGATAAGACGTGGACATTTGAACAAGAGGAGGGACAGAGAAAACAGGATCAAATGGCCTTTTTACACAATGCAGAGGATTAACCCCTTAGGTTCCACAGTGAGTACATCAAGCATGCTTTACTGCATATACAGATTGATTTTACTGGTGTGGGTTTAGTAACACTTTAAGCTTTAACAGCGTAATCAATAAACTGCTTCTGCACTGCAGGGTTGTCCCTTACAACAACAAACCTTTATCCCTATCCACATTCATCAATATACACTTAGGGAACTGCTTTATGAATGTCAAAAAAAAATTTGCAACATCCCAGACATTTCTACATTTAGTCACCAGTCACACCGCTGCGACTTAAAATTGTGCGATTTGTGTGCAATTTCAGTGTGATTTCAGGTACGATTTCTAAAGACTTTATTGCAATGTGAAGATTTTCAACGATTTCTTGCGATTTGCTTTGCGATTTCCATTATATTCTATGTATGTGAAATTGCAATAAACTGCAGAAAAAGTAATGCAAGAACTACTCTAGAAATCGCGCTGCAGCAAATCGCACATGTTAAGACACTGACATTCACATTCATTAGATGCAATTTCAGGTGCAATTTCAATGCGCAAATGACTCCTGAATACGCACCAGACTGGGCACTTATGGGTGATTTCACCCTGGCTGAAAGCTAATCTTAATACTACACCCTGTTCCAAATTTTTATGCAAATTCTATTTAAGTGTCACAAAGATTAAATATGTTTTTCAGTTTAACTCATGGATGGCATTGTGTGTCAGGGCTCTTTTGATCACTGAAAACAATCTCGGACACCTGTGATAATTAGATTGGCCGGTGAGCCCGATTTAAGGAAAAACTACTAAAGGACGGTGTTCCACATTATTAAGCAGAGCACCATTTTCAAGCAATATGGGGAAGAAAAGGGATTTCTCTGCTGCCGAAAAGAGTGAAATACTTCAATGCCTTGGATGAGGTATGAAAACATTAGATATTTCACGAAAACTTAAGCGTGATCATTGCACTATTAAGAGATTTGTGGCTGATTCAGAGCACAGACAGGTTTGTGTAGATAAAGGCACATTGAGGAAGATTTCTGCCAGATCCATGCATCGGATCAAGAGAGCAGCTGCTAAAATACCATTACATAGCAGCAAACAGATATTTGAAGCTGCTGGTGCCTCTGGAGTCCCACGGACATCAAGGTGTAGAGTCCTCCAGAGTCTTGCAACTGTGCATAAACCTTCTATTCGGCCACCACTAACCAATGCTCACAAGCAGAAATGGCTGCATTGGGCAGAAAAATACATGAAGACTAATTTTCAAACAGTCCTGTTCACTGATGAGTGCCGTGCAACCCTGGATGGTCCAGATGGATGGAGTAGTGGATAGTTGGTGGACGGCCACCCTGTTCCAACAAGGCTGCGACGTCAGCAAGGCGGTGGTGGAGTCATTTTTTGGGCCAGAATCACGGGAACAGAGCTGGTCGGCCCCTTTAGGGTCCTCGAAGGTGTAAAGATGACCTCTGCAAAGTATGTGGAGTTTATGACTGACCAATGTCTTCCCTGGTACAGAAGGAAGATCTATGCTTTCCGTAATAAAATCATCTTCATGAATGACAATGCACCATCTCATGCTGTAAAGAATACCTCTGCATCAATGGCTGCTATGGGGATAAAAGGAGAGAAAGTCATGGTGTGGCCTCCATCCTCCCCTGACCTCAATCCTATTGAGAACCTTGGGAGCATCCTCAAGCAAAGATCTATGAGGGTGGGATTCAAGCAGAAACTGTCCAAAAACTCACAAGTTCAATGTATGCAAGACTTGTGAAGCTGCTATCAAATAATGGGTCCTATGTTAAAATGTAACGTGACCTGTTAAAATGTTTAAAAAGTTAAAATGTTGTTAAAAGTTTAATTGAAATGTCTTTTGATTTCAGTAAATATGCTGCAAACACAACAAATGACAATTTTCAGTTCTTTACAACCTATAAAGTGTTTTGAAACTTACTGTGCGTAATAATTTGGAACAGTGCATTGTAAGTTTTTTATGTTTAAACAAAATACTGTTATCATTAGGAGGTTTGTTCAATAAAATGTGAATTGTACTCTTAATAGTTGATAACATAAGAATTATGCTGACTATTATTTACATCAATTATTTAGGTAAATGAGAAAAATATAATTTGCATAATAATTTGGAACACGGTGTATTTCATTGACATATTCAGCTGACATCTATTGTAATTTACCTCCTGCAAATGCTTCATTATACTGTTCTAACAACAACATACACAGGAATAGACTACCTAGGATGTATGTTAAAAAAAAAATCACAGTTCCAAATCTCATTCCAATGATATACATTGTAAAGCAGAAATTTCTCATATCTCACAGTTATTTCATGTTTAAATGTCATAAATGTATTATATATTGTATATGCAATCAAAATAGATTGTAGCTAACAAGTTACTCAATTTGTAACACAGTAAATTGTGCCTGGAGCCAAGTACCTAAGAATGAGGCATTCATATTACCACCAGAGGAAGCCAAGAACAGTCCAGTTAATTTGATTGAAGGTGTCAAGTGAACCACTGGATAACAGCCATGGATGTTAGCATTTTTTGAATGATTGAACAGAAGATACTTGCACTGAATGTCAAGAGAGGCATACTAATCTAGTCATATCAGAATACAACTAGCGGAGATATATCCAAAAACCAATATACTGTATATTACTAATCAGAGAAATATCAAAATATGTGTCCCTAAATGTCCCTAAATTTTCATCAATACCCTTTCTTTGCTGATTGTAATCTTTTATGTGGGACTTTCATTTCTATTGCGGCTTAGATTTATCTTTGTTCTAATGTTATAAATATAGCTCCTATGAGTACAAATTTGTACAGAGCTTTGTGGTATAAAATAGTAACAGTATTGTAAAGCAGTGAAAATCAGCTGATAGCAGTATGCAAAGTTTAAAACCAAAGATCCTTTCCCTGTGCCCCCCCTACCTCCTCCCTTGATGGCCCCCCCTACCTCCTCCCTTGATGGCCCCCTGAATGGTATTTTATTCTCTTTAATTTTTACCTACTTCCAGACTAGACTTGTGCAGAATGAAACATTTTGTTTTGTTTCATTTTAATGACATTTGTTATTTAAATAATTTATTTTGTTAAATTTGTTTATTTCATTTAATTTGTTTTTGGAATTTGTTTAGTTTTCAAATTCAAGAATTCGAATTGGCAATTTAAATTTTAATTTATTCAATTTGAATTTTGGGAAAATGGGTATATTCTATTTTATTCTATTTTATTTAATAGTTTTTTTCTGTTCTATTATTTTATATTCTATTCTCTTCTCTTATTTTCTATTCATTTCTATTCTAATCTATTCAAATTCAAATTTATTCTATTCAAAATTTGAATTTCGGAACACAGTTATAATCTTTCTGTTTTATTCTATTCTGTTGTTTTTTTCTATTCTTTTCTTTTCTTTTGTAATCTATTCTACTCGATATAACCTTTATTCTATTTGAAATTCAAATTTCGGAAGACAGTTATATTCTTTTTATTTTATTCTATTCTATTCTTTTTTCTATTCTATTATTTTCTATTCTATTCAAAATTATTCTATTCAAAAGTCGAAATTCAGAATACAGATTTAATATTTCTATTTTATTATATTCTATTGTTTTTTTCTATTCTATTCTGTTCTATTCCATTCTTTTCTATTCTATTCTAATCTTTTCTATTTGAATTTGATTTTATTCTATTCAAAATTCGATTTCGTAAGACAGTTATAGTTTTTCTATTTTAGTCTATTCTATTGTTTATTTTGATTATATTCTATTTTCTATTCTATTCTATATTTTTATATTCTAATCTATTCTATTTTATTTCAAAATTATTCTATTTGAAATTTGAATTTCAGAAGACAGTTATATTCTCTTTTATTCTATTCTATTGTTTTTTTTTTTTTTCTATGCTAGTCTTATCTATTCTATTCAAATGTATTCTATTTGAAATTCAAATTTCAGTTTCTATTGTATTCTATTGTATTTTCTATTGTTATTCTATTCTTTAAGTGTCTAGTCCATCCTTTTCTATTCTATTCTAATCCATTCTATTCTTTCATGTTATATTCTATTCTTTTTGTATTCAAATTTGATTTGAATTCGATTCAAATTTGAATTTCATTGCATTATTTCATTACTATTGTAATTCAAAAATTCAGAGACATCCGAATGTCCGAATAATGAAAAAATCATCCACATTCGAAAAGAAACAAACTACACATGTCTAGTTTGCGCAATGAAGAACTACTAGCCGTAAATGAAAAGACAAATGTGATGTATTCATCCTGTCTTCCAATCACCCAGACACAATGGTCCAAATTCACTGTGCGTTTTTATTTTTTGCACTATAAAAAAAGACAATTTTGAGAAAAAACAATATTTTTGACTTTTTGCTATAAAACATGTCCAGTAAAATGTAAAAAATGTAATTCATGCCAAAATATATTCTGCTACATGTCTTTGCTAAAAAAAAATCCCGATACGTGTAAATGAATTGGTTTACGTGAGAGTTAGAGCATTTACAAATGGCTGTGTATATATACTGGGTTTTTTATTTTTTTTAAATTTTTACTAGTAATGGCAGCAATCAGCAACTTATAGCGGGACTGCAGCGGACATTCTGACACTGGGGGAACTGACTTGGTGTCACTGACATCCCCAGTGACACCAATACAGTGATCAGTGCTAAAAACAAACACTGACACTGTACTAATGGCACTGAGCAGGAAGGGGCTAACATGAGGGACGATCAAAGGGTTAACTGTGTGCTGGGAGTGTTTTACCAGGGGGCGGTGTCAGTGTGCTTCACTTTAATCACACTGCTTTGGCTGTGCTGTGCTGTGCACAGCCATCCAAAGCAGTGTGCCCGAGCTGACGGAGGAGAACTGTTAGTAAATAAAACAGTTCTCCTCCCCATCGGAGATCCTCGGAAATCACCAGGCGCCAGCAAGTAAACACCGTCCGGGACCCCGTGATTGACAGCCATGGCTGTGAATGGCGGCGCGGGTAGGGTGCACACGCGGCTTGTGCGCACTCTCTACCCGGAAATGCAATGTATAGATACGTGATTTTGCACACCCATGCCACCCTGTAGCAGTATTTCTTCTATAGGGCAGTCCAGAAGCGGTTAAGGTGGCCCTCCAACTTTAGAGATGACCGTAAACTGTGTACACTGAGCAATCCCTGTCCTCATTTCACTTTGACTGTTGCATTTAGGAGGGACATGCTTAGGCTGCACCTAAGTTAAATTGCAATCCACTTACAAGTGGCTGAGACAATCCCCACCCTGCAGCTACACATATTCATGCCATTTGTATATGCGGAGCTGCAGGGTGTTGAATGGCTCAGCTGCTTATAATCAGCTTTGGGCAGTGACAGCTTTCTGGTGGGTTTGGACTAGGATCCAAACATGCTTGAGCTTGTCCCTAATTGCAAAAAAGTAGGAACACCTGCTCCTAGGGCTCGCTGACACTAGCATGGTAAAGCATGTGCATCACTGCAATGTATGGTAATGCACCTTATACACAATAATGTGTCACAATGCCATTAATTTTGACTGGCACCCAAACACACACATTGCAGTGCATCATAATGTATAATGTTTATTCCTGTTTCCTAGGCAATCCTTTACTCTTTAGCATAACAAATATATATACATTATATTGCCAAAAGTATTGGGACACCCCTCCAAATCATTGAATTCAGGTGTTCCAATCACCTCCACGGCCACAGGTGTATAAAATCAAGCACCTAGGCATGCAGACTGCTTCTACAAACATTTGTGAAAGAATGGGTCGCTCTCTGGGGCTCAGTGAATTCAAGCATGGTACCGTGATATGTTGCCATCTGTGCAACATGTCCATCCATGAAATTTCTTTGCTACTAAATATTCCACAGTCAACTGTTAGTGGTATTATAATAAAGTGGAAGCAACTGGGAACAACAACAACTCAGCCACAAAGTGGTGAGACACATAAAATGACAGAATGGGCTCAGCGCATGCTGAAGCGCACAGTGCGCAGAAGTCGCCAACTGTCTCCAGAGTCAATAGCTAAAGACCTCCAAACTTCATGTGACCTGCAGATTAGCACAACAAAAGTGTGTAGAGAGCTTCATGGAATGGGTTTCCGTGGTCAAGAAGCTACATCCAAGTCTCACATTACCAACTGCAATGCAAAGTGTCGGATGCAGTGGTGTAAAGCACACCACCAATGGAGAAGTAGAGACGTGTTCTCTGGAATGACGAATCACGCTTCTCTGTCTGGCAATCTGATGGATGTGTCTGGGTTTGGATGTTGCAAGGAGAATGGTACTTGCCTGACTGCATTGTGCCAAGTGTAATGTTTGGTGGAGGGGGGTTTATGGTGTTATGGTTGTTTTTCAGGGGTTGGGCTTGATCCTTTAGTTCCAGCAAAGGGAACTCTTAAGGCGCCAGCATACCAAGACATTTTGGACAATTTCATGCACCCAACTTTGTGGGAACAGTTTGGGGATGGCCCCTTCCTGTTCCAACATGACTGCGCACCAGTGCACAAAGCAAGGTCCATAAAGACATAGATGAGTGACTTTGGGGTGAAGAAACTTGACTGGCCTGCACAGAGCCCTGACCTCAACCCGATAGAACACCTTTGGGATGAATTAGAGCGGAGATTGTGAGCCAGGACTTCTCATCCGACATCAGTGCCTGACCTCACAAATTCTGGAAGAATGGTCAAACCTTCCCATAGACACACTCCTAAAGCTTGTGAACAGCCTTCCCAGAAGAGTTGAAGCTGTTATAGCTGCAAAGGGTGGGCCAACTCAATACTGAACCCTATGGACTAAGACTGGGATGCCATTTAAGTTCATGCGCATGTAAAGGCAATGGATTCTAGAGCAGTCCCAATATTTTTGGAAATATAGTGTGTATATGCCTATATTTATATATATGTGATTTTTTTTTAATAAAATACCAAAATTGTCCCACTTGGATTTCTACAAAAGCAAGAACCAAACCATTTGACCTGGCACATACCACTGCTTGATAAGATGTAGACGACAATATACTAGACTGTTTCTGTGTTTACCAGAGTACAATGTAAAGGTAACCTTTGCAAGAAAAGTTCAGGCTGCAGTTTCTATCCTCTTCTTTAAATATGTTAGGTATCTGGCTAACATTCTGATTCTCTGCATTCCACTTCTTGTATGGATGGGTAAGCAAACCAATTGTGTGAATGTGCAGTTGCATAAGCATCTTGGTATGTAGGGTCCCCTTTATACTAAATGTGAGCCAGATGGGTGCTAGAGCCCCCCTGTTGCTGTTACATTGACCTGAACAGTGTTCATTTCTAAAGCAGTTGAGAAGTGGGAAGCATATCCTGCACTACCTGTCTGACTGCTACCAAGGATTCTAGAAAAATTCTCACTTCATCTAGACACCTTTTGAACTGGGAGTACAGAGGGAGTTCACTGGCTGACTCCATTACATATTATGAACAACAAGAGAGTTCAGGGTACCATAAAGATTAGAAAGCTAGGCATGGGTCTATGACTCAATTACTGAAGCATCGCATAGCCAAGCAGCTTTTTTTATTTTTTCAAAGGAGCTAAGCAATGGCAAACACTATGGGGGAGATTTACTAAAGGCAAATAGATTGTGTAATTTGCAAGCGCAGTTGCTCCATATCTTAGTAAATGAGGGGAAGCTCTTCTGACTTCCATCATCCAGTCATGTGGAAGTAAAAATGCAGTTTTTTTTTTATTTGGCTTGCATGTGATTAGCTATTCTTTGCAAAGTAAAGCTTTGCCTCATTTACTAAGCTTTGGCACAACTGCACTGTATAAAATGCAGTCTATTTGCCTTTAGTAAATCAACCCCTATATGTCTTTAATGATGATAGTTATGAGAAAAATATCTAGGTTGCCATTTCTGATCTCTCCTTCTAGTTGTTTGCCTGTTATAATGATTCTTTGGGCTCAATACTCTGATTACTTGACTTAGATCAAGTGTAGATATAATGATTTCTGCAAGGTGCAAGCCTGTCCATGGTCATTTGAAACCTCCAAGGACATGCTGGTAGGTTAACTGGCTCCTGTCTAAATTGGCCCTAGTATGTGTATGTATGAATGTAAGTTTAGGGACCTTAGATTGTACACCCCTTGAGGGTTAGGGACTGATGTGAATGTACAATATATATGTAAAGCGCTGCTTAAATTGACGGCGCTATATAAGTACCTGTAATAATAATCGGAATAATAATTTGAAACACGGAACCGCAAAAGGAGTGTCAGACCAAAAAGTAAAGGTTAGTACTGCCTTTAACAATGGTACTATTGATGATTGACTGATCCACTTATTTCTTACCCATTCAGATTAATAGAGAATAAATCTATTGCACTGAGTCTATTTAAGTTCTGTCTAGATCCTAAGCCCTGATGAAGGGGGAGTGTTTTGATCCTCAAAATGTAAAACCAGTACAGTATGCAGAGCAGGAAAAAAATTGTGAAAACTTAATTTAAATAATAAGTTCAAAAAAATTTTGCTTTGATATCACTTTAAGTAGAAGATAAACAAAAATAAAGTCCAATTCCAGCCACAGAATTTTATCCAAATTCCTAAAGCAGAAAAGTTACCTCTTGTAATGGGGTGTAAAATACTTACAGGGTTTTTGTTTATAATCTGTTCATTAGCTGGCCAAATATTACTGTTAGCTTTGAACTTCCAGCACTACAGGTATGAGGGCTGTTTCCCTTACTTTCTGTTATAAAATATATCAAATAAAAATATCACCTTACAAACCATCCCAAAATGACCTTTTTTGGAAAGTGGACATCCCAATGTGATCTTATTTTATGGCATAATATTGTGGAAATGAAGAAACATGCTGATATTGATATGGCTAAGCTGTGGTGAACCTTTAAAAGTCACCCACTGAAGCCAAGTGCAAGTTGCTTTATTGGTGGAAGAAAGCTCCCTGGTAGATGAATTTGCTGAAATTGCATTGCCTGCAACAGCTAGATGTCATAATAAATACAAAATACATTAACACCCCCCTACCAATCCCAATTATTATTAATTAAACACATTAAACACCCCCCTCAAAAAAAAAAATCCCACAATTATTGGTGGTCAGTGGCATTTTAAGACCCCCAACCCCATATCACCCATATCATCAGTGGTCAGCCATACTTTAAAGCCCCCCCCCCCCCTTACCATCACATTACAGTCATGGATTAATTTGTTTTTTCAAAATGTTTTCCTTTTTTGTTTTATATATTATTCATAGAAAATCCAGTGCTTAGTAAATACTACCAAAAGAAAGTCTTAAAAAAATATAAAAAAAAACTCATTTGAATGCAGTGTTTAATGACTAAGTAATTATGAGTCAAACTAACATGGTACTGATAACTAGAAAGTGGCCTGGTAATGAACGGTGTGATATATGCTGGTCTTGATGTAGCCAATGCTGTTTTTTGGTTATTGCAGCGCCTCGTTGCACTACTGTGATTGGTTTAGAGTGGGTAGTATATGAGGCAGTGCAGCTGTGCTGCTTAGCACTTGCTGAGGAGTTGTCAGTCTGACAGGCAGCTGCAAAGCTTGCACCAGTGATTCCCACTGATTTTTTAAATCTCTGCCAATTTCGGATTGCGATTTGCTATTGTGAATATTTTCTATGTATATTTAGCTAATATATCTACCTATTTATATACATTCAGGTATCTAAAAAACAATCAGGATGCCACAATGGACTGCAAGAGGGCACTCATGGCACAACCCCCATGAAATCCCATCTCATCAGGGGGATGGCCCAACTGGTAAGTTTATCATAACATAATATGAATTGTTTTCAACCCTTATAGAATAATAACTGACTTTTGCCTTTACATTATGTAGGGCCTCTATGTTTAAATAAGCCCCTTTCCCTTTTATGTCCCCAAAAAACAGCAGTAATTACTGTAATAATGGAATTGTGGGTAAAATATCATAAGATAGGGAAATGTGGGTAAAAAATTGTTTGTATGGTGTTTTCCCCCTAATTACCTTGCTGATCCTGCCTACAGATCCATTATTTCTGTGGCTGCCCAAGATGTCTTCCCAAAAATTTTCAAATTCAACCCCCCTCCTTCAAGTCCTCTCCCCTCCCAAAGCACCCAACCAGCACATATACTCTTAACCCCACCTCCCAAAATAATTACCCTAAGTGTACACTCTTGTTACTTGCCCCCTCCACCCCCTTACTGGTCACTGTGCTCCCCCATCCCCTGTAATTCTCCATCCGTAGTAAACTCACTGCAGACTTCAGATCATCAGCACAGCTCATGCAGAGCATTGTCCCTCCTCCCTGGCTCCTCCTCCTCCTGTCTGTACACATGCGAATGTCTAATGGACTATGGGATTTGTAGTGTGCATACAGCAATATACATGCTTTCTCTAAACAAAGGGAAATGAGAGGTTTGGGAGTTCATAAGGGCATTTCAAGGAGGTTGAAAAACACAGTAAGAAACAATTTCATGAAAAATAGATTACCCAGATTTTAAGTAGTGGATGTTTACGGATTGTTTTTTACACCCAGAAAAACGTATCTAACCTCTAACAACCCTTAAAGTTTAGCTGTACCTTTATGAGCAATGTAAGGTTTTGGTATATGGCTCCAAAGTACGGACTGCAGGAGTAAAAATAATGTACAGAATGCATAAGTCAGTAATGGGTAATGTACAGATTGCAGGGGTACTGTGTATGTAATATACAATGTGCAGGAGTCAAGAGTGGGTAAGGAACAGAGTACAGAGATCTGGAGTATATACACCTAAGTAGACAGCAGTACCCCCAGGGCCGTGGGTAAGAGAGTTCCACCAGTCATCCTGTAGGGGGCCCAGGCAGCAGGGTGAATCAGATGTGGGCAAGGAGGGTGATCGACATGGGGTGGGGGGGGTCAATTACTGCAAATGATCCCCAGTATGGCTCTCTCTGCCATACAGGGGATCAGTTCCAGAGAGTGCTCCCCCCCCCCGCAGCACTGATCACCCTCCCTGTGCACCATATGTTTCCCCCTCGCCCTAGGCCCCCCTACCCGTGCAGTGCTTCCAGCTTCTCTCCTTCCCGCTATCAGATGCATGCATACAATATAATCCTTCAGGATGGAGAGTGGGGGAAGGGTCTAGTAACTATGTCAGATTTACCAGCCCCTTCCTTTCCTGAATGGGTACAATGAGTGATCGGTACTGTTCATTCAAGGTGTGCATTCATAAATGAAGATTACTAAACTGTGTTTATTTGAGGGGGGGGGGCTTGTCAGGTTGGCTGTATTGGGCCCCATGGTTTTCTAACAGCAGCCTTGAGTGTGACGGACACGATGCCTGACCCCTGCCCTCACCAACACGTGACAAAGGACCACCCAATCTCACACGGTGCTGTCACTTGTGTAGCAAAGCAACTCTCAGCTGCACCCTGCACAAAGATTTTCCAGCTTGTGAGAAGCACTTTTTCATCTGGATATTTTGTGTTTTGAATGTGACATTTATATGCTATGTTTATATTTTAGGTTTTGGGAGGAGAAACTGAGAATCTTTGAATCTTTTCAGTTGAAAACATTGGATATTCACACCAATTGGAATGTGGACACTCTGGACATTTATGTTGACTAAAATATGTATTGCTTATTTATACACTGTCAGTGGGTTTTATTAGCACTATAACACTGCACTATGTTATTTATTATTTAACTAATTTTTGTTTATTAACCAAGTGCTGGCTAGCTATGTATAGTATATTTATTGCCTCATGCACATGGGGCATCTGAATAACCCCCTCTGAACGCCATAACTGCTGTCAGGAAAAAGCGGCATAAAAAACATTTTAATTGCTAAGTATTGCACACATGTAATGCGTGTTTGAGCATAAATACATTTTATTGGCCAAACTATTATTTATTCTGCCCATTAGAATGTGTTAACGCACAAATTGTATGAGTGTGGATATTCTGGACACATATTGACTTATATGTACTGTCTATTTATACACTGTTAATGGGTTTTATTAGCACTATAACACTGCACTATGATATTCACTATTTATTAAAACTCCATTTGTTGTTATTACAGCCAAGACTCCCCTGTAGCTTACAGGACTCGTTCCAGAGCACTACATCAGCAGAGAAGAGAGAACACTATTCCTAGACAAAGAAGTAATTCTCCAAGAGAATGCATCATTGTTGCTGAACAGAGAGACCACCAGCCAGTGACCAGCAGCACGAGGACTGGTCCATCTGTGCCATCTTCTCCCAGCAATTCCATTCAGGCTGCATCGGACAATGGATGGAGCAGAATTCTACTTGTCCCCTATGTTGGGCCCATTCAAGTACATATCATATGCCTTTTACTCCATAATATAAAACTTTTACTATTGCTGAAAAGTGATTGTTCATAGAATTGACTTTTTATATTGTAATTACTTAAGCATATTTCTGTTCTTCTACAGGTTGATGATGAAAGGATTGATGATTGGGATCCAGCCAACCCAACAGATGATGAATTTGGGGCCCTTCTGTTCTCCTTTGAGTATGGCATGGATGGTATTCCCCCTCTGGCTTTCTATTAGTTACTGATCTAACCTATTTTTTTTTGGTTTCCAACAGAAATGGAGATTATCTGCTTAGACAAAGAAAAGGGCAGCACAACTACCATCATGCTACCCTGTAGTGTAGTTAGGTGCAAGTTCATGTAGTGTAGAGTAGTGTAGCATTCAATAGTGTAGTATAGAGTAGAATAGTTTAGTGTAATGTAGTCTAGTGTAGTGTAGCATAGCATATAACAGAGTATTGTACTGTAAAGTAGAGTAGTGTAGTATGTAGTGGTGTAGTATAATTACTCAAAAAAGTTTTTTTAAAAAATACAAAAAAAGTATAGATAATAAAAAAGGGCAGACTAGATAGAACACTTAGTCCCTTTTCTGCTGTCATTTTTCTATGTTTCTATGTAATTTAGAGTAATGCAGTGTACAGTAATGTAGTGTAGCATAAAGCAGAGTACTGTAGTGTAATATAGTGTAGTGTATAGTAGTGTAAGTTGGTGTAGTTTAGTATAGAGTAGTGTAGTATAGTGTAGTGTTGTGCAGTATAGTGTAGCAGTATGTGTATAGTGTATAGTGTGTATAGTAAAGTAGAGTAGTGTAGTATACATTAATATAGTGTAATGTAGTATAGCGTAGAGTAGTGTAGTGTAATATAGTGTAGTGTAGAGTAGTGTATTTTACTGAAGTGCAGAGTAGTGTAGTGTAATATAGTGTAGTGTAGAGTAGTGTAAGTTGGTGTAGTTTAGTATAGAGTAGTGTAGTATAGTGTAGTGTTGTGCAGTATAGTGTAGTGTATAGTAAAGTAGAGTAGTGTAGTATACATTAATATAGTGTAATGTAGTGTAGCATATCGTAGAGTGGTGTAGTGTAATATAGTGTAGTGTAGAGTAGTGTATTTTACTGAAGTGCAGAGTAGTGTACAGTAGTGTAGGTTAGTGTAGTTTAGTATAGAGTAGAGTAGAGTAGTGTAGTGTTGTGTAGTATAGTGTAGTGTAGATTAATATAGTGCAATGTAAGGTAGTGTAGAGTAGTGTAGTGTAGGGCCTAGCCAGAGAGGGATTACTTTGACACAGTTGGCCAGCTTAAGCATGCATTGAAATGCATGTGAACTAAAAATCCCTGTTTGTAAGAAAGGGTGTATAGCAGAGGATTAATGCAGAATTTTTAGTGTTAACATGTGGTCAGCACCTGATGGGTTATATACTGTCAATGTATTAGCCATTTGGATTTGAGCATAGGTATATAGTATTTCTATGGAAAATTCCGGATACAGAAGTTTACTGTCATTTTGCAGACACGCACCAATGCAAAGTTTAATCTATTGGGTATCATTTTACCCTGTGCAACCTCATTTTTGTATACTTTACAAAGAATTAGGTAATATATTGTGTTTGTCTACCTCAAAATGAACTTTAGTGTTTACTGAATTTTTGTGCATGTTCAACCATTGTGTAAAAATGGGGTGACTTAAAAATTAGACCTTCTACAATTTTATTCTCCAGGGTGTCTACTCAAATAATATATAATGTTTTGAGGCTTTATCTAACCCTCAGGCCTAAAATTATTTTTTAAACCAGTGTGCAAAAATGGCTCTGATAGCAAAAGGGTTAATAGCATGATATTGTAATAATTAGGAATGAGCTCACAGTTCAGTCCTCTCCTTAACAACCACAGACTTCACCTGGCCTATTCACTTACATGGTCAGGAAGGCCCAGCCACAAAAGCAAATGGGCTGGGAAAGGAGCTTTACAGCATTAGCTAAATATGGCGACATGCAGTGCCGGATTACCAAATAGGAAAAGTAGGCACCATCCTATGGGCTCTATGCCACTTAAGGTCCTGTTAATGGATCAAATTAACATTTTAAATTGTTTACAAAAGATAGAAAAAATTAATCATCTCAAAGAAACAAAAACTTTAAATGAAAGACTCTATAGAGAAAATACTGTATTAATCTAATGTGCCTAATAACAACCTAAAGCACATAACCCAAAGACATCAGGTTCATATTGCAATTTGTCTCTTAACCACTTGCCATACTGAGGATTTACTTCCTGACCAGGCCATTTTTTGCATTACGCGCTGTGTTACTTTAACTGACAATTGTGCAGTCATACAACGCTGCACCCAAATTAAATTTACATCCTCTTTTTTCCCACGAATTGAGATTTCTTTTGGTGGTATTTGATCGCCTATGCATTTTTTATTTTTTGTGCTATAAAAAAAAACACTGACAATTTTGACTTTTTGCTATTAAACATGTCCAGTAAAAAATGTAAAAAATCTAATTTCGTCATAAATTTAGGCCAAAATGTATTCTGCTACATGTCTTTGCTAAAAAAAATCCTGATACGTGTAAATTAATTGGTTTACGTGAAAGGTATAGCATTTACAAATGGCGGTATATATACTGGGATTTTTTTTTTCCTTTTTATTTTTACTAGTATTGGCGGCAATTAGCGACTTATAGCTGGACTGCAGAACCGTGGTGGGCATTCTGGGGGGAACTGACTTGGTGCTACCGACATCTCCAGTGACACCAATACAGTGATAGGTGCTATAAACAAACACACTGTACTAATGGCACTGGGCAGGAAGGGGTTAACATGAGGGGAGATCAAAGGGTTAACTGTGTGCTGTTTTACTATGTGCTGTATCCATGTGCTTCACTGTAAGCACACTGCTTTGCATGGTTGTGCTGTGCACAGCCATCCAAAGCAGTGTGCACAAGCTGACAGAGAGGAGAACTGTTTTGTTTACAAACAGTTCTCCTCCCCATCAGAGATGCTCTGCAATCACCAGGCGCCAGCAAGTAATCACCGGCTGGGACCCAGTGATTGACAGTCGCGGCCGCAAATGGCAGCACGGGTAGGGCGTGTGCGCGCCTAGCGTGTGCCCCCTACCGGACATGTAAAATCATGTATATATACATGATTTTGTACATCCCTGCCGCCGTGTAGCAGTATTTATGCTATAGGGCATTCGGGAAGCGGTTAGCCTCTTGCCAACCTGCTCACAATGGATGTACTGCGAGTAGGTGCAGATGTACTTCCTGGTTTGGTGGCATGCATGCATGCCCCCTCTGCTAACCCATGCTCTGATTGGATACAGCATACGTTTGTCAGGAGATTTCAGCCAATGATTTTGACTGGTCTTTCTGATCATTTTTTGGTTCAGGGAGAGAAGAAAGGCAGACCTGTGTGAGTAGAAACCGCACATTTGCACCTAAATATACCTGTTAAGTATATTTAACCCTTTGATTGCCCTCTGTTGCCTTTTGATAGATCTGTCACCCAGTCAGTGCCATTAGTAGTGTCATAATACAGTATTTATCACTGATCACTGTATTAGTGTCACCAGCGACATCAGATAGTGTCAGAGTCAGTTAGTGTCCCTCCCTGTCAGTTAGCACTAGGTTGCCATTACTAGTACAGTGCCTGTACGGATCAGTATCTTGATCACAAAAAGAACTATACTAGTGCCCCTAATAGTATAAAGTCCCCACAAATGCAGTGTTAGGAGGATCAGTCCTGATCACTGCCAGCACTTACATTTAGCCCCCCTACAAGTGCACTGTCAATATCATTTTTCTGATCACTGCCACCTCTGATACATTGTCCACAAAACTGCAGTGCTAGCAAGGTCAGGCCTGATAGCAGTTAAGTCTATTTCTAGTGGTCAAGCAATCCCTAATTGCTATCCAAGAGCTCTTTTCCATAGCCGCCACTAGGTAACTGTAAATTTAGTGACCAAAATATCCCAAAAACGGTACACTAGTGAGGAGGCCTACAGGATTTTGAGCATGACAGATAAGAGCAGGGGCGGACTGACCATTGGGGAACTCGGGCACTGCCCGAGGGCCCGGGGTCAGTAGGGGGCCCCATGAGATGTCGCTGTACCTTTCATAGGCTTTTTTGGGTGTGGTTTGAGTGTGGGCAAGGACACAGGGGCCCCATGATCCCCTATTGCCCGGGGGCCCCATGAGTTGTCAGTCCGCCCCTGGATGAGAGTGAAGGGGAAGCCTCACTGTGAGAATCAGGCTTGGAATATTAACTTGTAGAAGGCAACCACACCCTAACAGCTAGTTCAGACAGTGGTGAAGAGGTCCCTACTAAAATCATACATACACAACCCCATGTTGCTGAAGTGCTAGAAACGCATGATTATGCTCATATGCAGCAGGTTGCAAGTACTAGCATTGCACTACCTTTTGGTGATCTCACAAACACCAGTGGCATAGTATATCCTGACCTTTAGACACCAGCGATACAGTAATTCATGATGAAGTGAGGAGTACCAGTGCAGTACAACATTGTGGGGTGGCTAGCTCCTGTAGTGTATTACAACCACAGCCACCAAGAGCTCAAGCACAGGCCCGTGGAGCCCATAGTAGCCTTCAAGAGGTTCTTGCAAACCCTATTTGGCTGTCACAGATTGAGCAGCACCTGTTATCCCCCCATTCACAGCCTAGCCCCTGGTTCAGGTGGAAACAGCCAACTTAACAACACCCTTTGACTTTTTAAAGCTTTTTTTTCCCCAAAGACCTCTAGAATCTGATTGTGGACCAAAGAATCATCATATACCCGTATTCTCTGCTGCAATGGCCAGTAGAAGATATGTGAAAATAATACATTTTCTGCAATTCAGTGATGATACCCTCTGTCATCCCTGGGGTGACCCTGACTATGATCAGCTCCACAAAATGCAGCCCCTCATAAATGACATGTCCCAGAAATTTGCAGATCTGTATACACCCCCAAAAAATCTGCATAGACAAGACCCTTGTACATTTTACTGGCCGCACTGTGGTGAGATCGGTCACCAGCTGTGTACTTCGGACACAGCCGAAGACAGATCTGTGTACCGGCCCCGTTGCCAGTGCCATGTGACCTGCTGTGACCAATCACAGCAGGTCACATGACAGTTGTAAACAATGGATGGCTTCCTTTCATGCCATCTATTGTATACAAGTGTGCCTAGCTGTGAATGGTCACAGTGATCACATGCACAGGCTGGGCCAATCACAGCCCATCTGTGTCAAGTGATTAGCCATGGCCAATCACAGCTAATCACAACAAAAAGACCTGAATGATTCGATTTCATTCAGTTAAATGCTTGCTTATAGCAAAGAAATTCTTTGCTATAAGCAATCAAATTGTAAAAAAAAAAAAAAAAAATACTGATCACTTCCCCAAAGTAGTACAATATTATTATGGTAACATTATACTACTCTGGTCATCATGCAATATGGAAAACAAATCTTAATAAATTGAAAAAAATTATCAATTTTTAATTTCTTAATTTTCCAAAAAATGTAGGACATCTGTACTGTTCTGACATTTTTGGACCTCAAGAAATTAGATTGGCCATCAGTACTTCAGGATTGATCAATTTTCAGATATGTCCCATAGTTTGTGAACTCTATAAATTTCCTACAGACTAAACAATAAATACCGATTTGGGTTATTTTCACAAAAAAAATGTAGCAGAATACATCTTGGCCTTTTCAAACGTTTTGATTTTTTTTTTGTTTTATCATCATAAAATAAAAACCCCATTGGTGATTAAACACCACCAAAAGAAAGCTCTAGTTGTGTGAACAAAATGATAAAAATTTAGTTTGGGTACAGTGTTGCATGACCGCGCAATTATCATTCAAATTCTGAGAGCGCTGAAACCTAAAAATTGGCCTGGGCAGGAAGGGGGTAAAAGTGCCCGGTATTGAAGTGGTTAAGCAATATCTCTACAGCAAGCATGCCGGATATGGGTTCAACATGTATAAGCTCTGTGAGAGGGCCAGGGGAGGACTGACAACTCATGGGGCCCCCGGGCAATAGGGGATCATGGGGCCCCTGTGTCCTTGCCCAAACTCAAAAAAGCCTATGAAAAAGTTACCAGGGGCATCTCATGGGGCCCCCTACTGACCCCGGGCCCTCGGGCAGTTTGCAAATAGTCAGTCCGCCCTTGGAGAGGGCAACAGGCTAAACATACCTATTTAGAATTTATGTGACAGTCAAGTGGAGCCCCCAGATGTCCAGACTACATAGGGAGTAGTGGCAGGATAGTGTGGGACTTGTTCTCACCCTTGCTCTATAAGGGGTACCATTGGCACGCAGACAACTTTTATGCAAGGGTGACACTTTTTAGACATTTGTCATGAAAGAGATTGGCTACCGTGGTACTATGCGACCTAATTACAAGGGCTCTTCCCAACAGCTCGTTAACACCCCACTTACAAAGAGGGAGGAAGCCTACTTGAACTAGACATGTTCATAATGAAAACATTTGTTTAGTTGCATTTCGATTAATTATTTAAATAATTTTGTTTCGATAAATTAATTTAACTCATTTAATTTGTCATAATTTGTTTTGTTTTCAATTTTGATTTGATTCTTTGTAAATTCAATTAGACCAAATTCAAATTATAATTTATTAAATTTGAAAGTCAAATTTCAAGAAGATGGTTATATTCTATTTTATCCTATTCTACTATATTGTTTTTTTTTCTATTCTATTCTAGTCTATTTTATTCTCGTATTTTCTATTCCTTTCTTTTCTATTCCAATACATTCAAATGTGAATTTGTTTCTATTAAAAATTCAAATTTTGAAAGACAGTAAAATTTTTTCTATTGTATTTATTAATTTCAGATACTTATATAACTTATATAATGTCAATTTATGCAGTGTTTTACATATATATTGTACATTCACATCAGTCCCTAACCCTCAAGGAGTGTACAATCTAAGGTCCCTAACTCACATTCATACATACACATACTGAGGCCAATTTAGACAGGAGCCAATTAACCTACCAACATGTCTTTGGAGTGTGGGAGGAAACCGGAGTCCCCGGAGGAAACCCATGCAAGCACAGGGAGAACATGCAAACCAATGACCCTAGTACTGCCAGGCATAAGTAATAACCATTTAGCCACTCTGCTGCCCTTATTCTATTCTATTGGTTATTCTTTTCTATTCTATTCAAATTTGAATTTATTCTATTCAAAATTCGAATTTTGGAAAACAGTTATATTCTATTTTATTATATTCTATTGGTATTCTATTCTATTCTTTTCTGTTCTACTCTTTTATAGTCTATTCTAGTCTAATCTATTCTATTTAAATTAAAATTTATTTTATTCGAAAATTCAAACTTCGTAAGACAGCTATATTCTTTCTATTTTATTCCATTCTTTTCTATTCAAATATAATTCTATTTGAAATCGATTATTCTATTCGAAATGTGAGCTTCGGAAAACAGTCGTATTATTTTTATTTTATTCTATTCTATTATTTTTTCTTTTCTATTCTAGATTATTCTATTCAAATTTGAATTTATGCTATTTGAAACTCGAATTTCAGAAGACAGTTATATTCTTTCTATTTTATTCTGTTCTATTGTTTTTCTATTCTATTCTATTCTATTTGAAATTCATATTTCGGAAGACAGCTATATTATTTCTATTTTAATCTATTCTATTGGTTTTTCTATTCTTTTCTATTATATTCTTTTCTATAATATTCTATTGTTTTATATTCTAATCTATTCTCTTCTTTTATATCGTATTCTATTCTATTCTATTCTAATGTTTTTCTATTCTATTTTTATTCTATTCTTTTATTGTTTATTATATTTTTTTCTATTCTAGTCTAATCTAGTCAATTATTTTACGTTCTATTCTATTCTTTTTGTATTTGAATTCAATTCAGATTTTTCGTTTCATTATTTCGGATTCATTACTATTGTTATTCAGAAATTTGGAGGCATCAGAATGTTCGAATAGTAAAAAAGTTGTCTGAATTCGAATTCAGAATGAAACGTACTACACTTGCCTATTCCAGGCCAAGCCTTTTCTGACACTTCTTGTTTACATGTATCAATGAATATTTTTTGCTAGAAAATTAGTTAGAACCCCCAAACATTATATATTTTTTAAAACAGAAGCCCTTGACAATAAATTGGTGGGTTTTACAATTTTTTGTCTCATGGTATTTGGCCAGCAGGGAAAAAATACACTTTTTTTAATCTTAATGCAAAGAAACACAATACATAACCTAATTTTTTGTAAAATGTAAAAGATGATGTTACCCCCAGTAAATAGATACTAAACATGTCACACTTTAAAAGTGTGCACGCCCATGCAACTGCAATAGACGATGTAAATTTTACTATCCAAGAGCAATGCTTTAAAAGTCTTTACAGATTACCACTTTAGGTTTACAGACGATGTGCTACAATTACTGCCCATGATCTGATTTTTGCGGTGAAACCTGGATGGGAGAGCCCAAGCAAGCCAATGAAGGAGGAGGGAGGGGTACCCTCCCGCTGCTTGTAATAGCAATTGATTGGCTAGTTAGCCACCATCCCGGTACAACCACCCAAAGTCGAGAGACATATGGGTATGACGCTGGACCAGATGTGGTTACCTTTTGCTTATGTATTCTGGCCTGTCACAGGACACTCTGGGTCCTCTTCCTCTTTGATGTTTCCCTGGTGGTGTGCAGTCCTGGGTGATGCAGAGTAGTGATGAGATGAATGTACCTGGGTTTGGTTTGAGCAGGATTTGGTTCAAGTGCTAAATTCAAACCCCATTGAAGTCAGTAGTAGCTGAAGGCTGAAAAACAGATCTGGAAATTTTCTGAGCTACTAGGCAAGGGACTGTCAAACAAATGAAATAGGGAGTTTGGACACTGTCCAGAGGGACATGTACCAGTCAGCTCTCCAGCTTGTGAGCAATGCCAGCTATCTGTAATCCTTCTGTCCAGCTCTCCAATGCAACTTGATCCGGTCTGGGTCCACTGAGCCTCGCACCAGCATTCATCACTTGTCCTCCTCTCACAGTCTCTTCCTTGTCTCCCGAAAGTTCCCAGACTTTTGGTTATATAGGCTCCTGCACCTTCTCCAGTTCCTCTGGGAAATGTAGTTTGCTTTCAGTCTGTCCATGCCCAACAGTCCTGCCTTCAGCATACAAGTTCAAGGATGCCTTGCTATACTCAAATTTGGAGTAGCGAAACGGAGGAACACCGCCATCTTGTGGTGAATCAACATCCTGCAAACAGTACAATGTGTTACATCAGTTTAGCTGGGAGAGTTTTTAGTAATGCTTAACCTCCCTATCTGATTATGTCAGTATTTCTGTGCTCAAAGCGGTACATTTTTTTGCATGGAAAAATGTAGTTTTTTATTGTAGGCCAGTAATTTTTAGGAATAACTCACTGAAATCTGTCCGAACAAGAGTCTAGAAAACATCCCGGGTATGTTAAAATTTGAAACACGAAATCATAAATTATAATTTAATAAATAATCATAAAAAATAATATAATAATATAATAATAAATTAATTCAATAATATAATCAAACCAAAAATACTGAAATTTGAAATAGAGCGCCAAGTTCACACATCACTGAGCAAAGTCGCAAAATCGTTTTCAGTGTCTGATGACGAATTTCCCCAAGAATCATTATCACTCAATTCTGCAAATAGTTCTAATTTACTATCGCTGTTCTCTAGCTGGTCTAAAACCGATTTTGACCTAAAGGGACGCTTTTTGGATGTGAAATGGTTTGATACAGTAATGTTTTACTATGTGATTTTAGTGTATTTAGTGAATGTCACTTTTTGACATTTTTAAATTTCCCGCCAGTTCCGTCCCCGTACGTCCCGACGTCGCAGGGAACAGAACCCGGAAGACAGATGCCGGCATCGGCCGGAGGACATTGCCGGGGACACTGCAGGGGGGACATCGCGGGAGCGCAGGACAAGGGAAGTGCAGAAGGGATCCTGGAGCAATGCTGCAGGGTACTCCCGAGTGTAGCTCGGGGTTACCACTTGTAGTGCTGAAACTTTACCCCAAGCTACACTCGGGAATACCTCCAGGGAGGTTAAAGTGAATCATTAAACATGCAAAACTCTATTAAATAACAAGCCTGTAGGTTGCCCTGATGCTGCCTGTGAAGAGGCACATGTTTACCATATATACACCCTACTATAGCAAAACTTTACAGACATTTACAAAGAAGAAAAGGTGTGTTTAAAATAACAGCAAAATGTCAGCTACCAGCTGCTTCGTTCTGTTTGTAAACCAAGCAGTCAGAGATTCCTTTCATCTATATCCTTATCCTAGATAAGGGTCTGAAATAAAATGTTAATGGTGGACTCCTACACAGAAAAAAATGGTATGGGGTTTCCCCAATTCACGTCAGGCCATTTAGGTCTGGTATGAACTTTAGGGGTGACCCTAAAAAAAAGAAAACAAAAAAAATTAAAAAAGGATGAATTCACACCAAAAAATCTATGCCTGACCCTTATCTGAGAATGCAGCCTGGCATGTCAAGAAAGGGAGTCCCCCATACCAGGCCACATGCTATCAACATGGGAGCTTACTTTGCCAGGGGGACTCTGTTATGGTTCAGAAAGGGGGTGCACACTCATTTCCCAAACCTTTTCTGGCTTGCCAGGCTGCATACTTGGATAAAGGCCTGGTGTGGATTTCTGAGGAGACCTTTCACTTTTTTCTTATTTTTGTGTGGGGTTTCCTATTAGAAATGCCTGGCCTAACCAGCCTAAACAGCCAGAGGGTCCAGTATAGAATTTGGGGGGACTACACATAATTGTTTTGTTTTCATTTCTTTTGTGCATGGTGCCCCCCTTTCATTCCAGACCTTAAAGGCCTAGCATAAACTATTGGGGGAACTCCACAATTTTTTGTGTGGGGTCCCATTAACACATACACTGTATTGCCAAAAGTATTGGGAAACTCCACCTAATCATTGGATTCAAGTGTTCCAATAACCTCCATGGCCACAGGTATAAAACATCAAGCACCTAGGCATGCAGACTGCTTCTACAAACATTTGTGAAATAATTGGTCAGTGAATTCATTCACAGTACTTGATAGGTTGCCACCTGTGCAATAAGTACATCCGTGAAATTTCCTTGCTACTAAATATTCCACAGTCAACTGTTAGTGGTATTATAACAAAGTGGAAGCAACTGGGAACAACAGCAACTCAGCCACAAAGTGGTAGACCACGTAAAATAACAGACCAGAGATTATGGTGTGGGGTTGTTTTTCAGGGCTTGGGCTTGGCCTATTACTTCCAGTGAAGGGAACTTTTAAGGCATTAGCATATCAAGACATTTGGACAATTTCATACTCCCAACTTTGTGGGAACAGTTTGGGGATGGCCCTTGCCTGTTCTGACATGACTGCACACCAGTGCAAGGTCCATAAAGCTATGGATGAGTTAGTGTGGGGTGGAGGAACTTGGCTGGCCTGCACAGAGCTCTGACCTCAACCTTTGGGATGAATTAGAGTGGAGATTGTGAGCCAGGCCTTCTCATCCGACATCAGTGCCTGACCTCACAAATGCGCTTCTGGGAGAATGTTCAAACATTCCCATAGACACACTCCTAAACCTTGTGGGCAGCCTTCCCAGAAGAGTTGAAGCTGTTTTAGCTGCAAAGGGTGGGCCAACTCGATATTGAACCCTGCGGACTAAGACTGGGATGCAATTAAAGTTCATGAGCGTGTAAAGGCAGGCGTCCCAATACTTTTGGTAATATAGTGTATTTCAGACCCTCATGTAGGACAAAGGGTGTACATAAAGGGAATCCTCGGTCATTTAAACAAAGGAGGTGGGGATAGTTTTAAAAATTGAGTGGGGGTTCCCCCACTACTTGTATCACGATTGTGGGATTTTTTAAATTACAGGACTAGTCAAAAATTGTTTCTTTTTATTTACACTGTACATTTTTTTGAATGAATAGGAGTACTATGTAGCCCTTACTCATACTAATGGTGGGGCAGTATCTGGGGACCCCCTTGTTGTTCAAGTGTCCTTCCAGATTCTAAAAAGCCTACTGCTCATGAACCCAAACAACCACCAGGCTGGGGGTGGGGAAGAGGCTCTTGTCCTTAACGTACGAACAATGCATTTTTCCTAATTTATGTGGTTAAGTGGGAGAAACTAACAAGGTTTAATTTTTTTGCATGGACCCCCTTAAAACTCATACCTGACCTAAAGGACCTGGTATGAATAAAGGGGTGAACCCAACTCAATGGGCCTGGTATGAATTGGTGGGAATCACAGGCAATTTTTTTAAACTATCCAGGCTCCGTTGCTTGCATTGACAGGAATTGCCTTCCATGTAAGTGAATATGTTCAGTGACATCACTGGTTGTTAAAGGCATTGCAGTACCTGGTCCCGCCAGCATCCTTAACAACCAGTGACAGCAAGAAGCTGCAATGTATAATAGTGGATGTAATATCACTATTATACATAACATTTGGCAAACAGATAATTGTTCTAGCATTAGTCTGAACAGCCAAGGTTTGTCCTCAGCTTGAGTTTGAACTGAAACTTAAGCTCATTCCTAATGCAGAGTATGTGGCTAACATGATGACATTAGTACCGCACTCTGCATCAATACACTGAGTGCATGGTACTGAAGCCATGTCACCCTTCACTCATAGTCTTTCTTTATTCTTTTGGGTTGAATGATACTGGTAATCATTTAACATGGAAAACTTAGGACATTTTGCAGATAAGAAGAGATGTTGTGGTACACAGTTCTGTACGCGGATGCACGGAAATTAAAGTACCGGTATTATTTTCCATTAAAAAGTCAGATTATATAACAAATAAAATATTTTAAGGCATATTTAAAATAAGTTGTTATATATCTTGCTTTAATAAAATGTATATATCTTGCTTTAATAAAATACATTTATATATCTTGCTTTAATAACTTGGGTCACTGAAAACATATGCAGGTAAGGACTTCCCTGATCTGCATAATAGTTCTGAGTCAGTATTTTAGAAGTTTAGAATTACAGTTTGACAGCTTGCATTTTAAAAAAGCAGTCAGCAATGGCAGTCCCCATAAATAGGGAAAAAAAGAGTTAATCATAATATTTAAATTGTTCTGTTTTTTTTCAGTAGTAGTCATCATAGTGCTACAGTTCCGGAATTGAGTGCCATCAATATAATTAGAAAAATGTCAAGTTGTTTTTGGCTTAAGGATTAGTCAATAACAGCTATCACTTGGGCTTTGCATATTCTTGTTTGTTTCAGACATCATTTTCACCCAGTTTCAAGGAAGCATACATGTAAAATCCCAAGAGAGTTAAAAGCGTGCCAGGCAACCCACATATTTACATTAAAATATATATGAGTGTCAATTCAGGAAAGTCTTTCTACTTTCTTTGGGTTATCTGGGTTGACTTTTGTTGTATTTCAATCTTGTCAGCTTGTAAATGTGTAGGCTTTTTTATCTACACCAGGGGACTTGGCATCTTTCTGGAATGCCAATCAATATGCAGTTATTTTCTGGGTGCCACAAGTCATTATGGGATCAACTGATGAAACTCCATTACTACTGGATGACTAGCAGCTGAAATGGCCTATTAAAGATTAATTCACACTGTCCAGTTTACCATAGAATTACTTAGTCAAGGACTATCTTAAAGAGTATTTCCACTTTATTAGCCAAACTAAGACAGCACCTACTTTATATGTGTTACATGTTCTTATTCACATGGCATAATTTTAGTTATTTATTACAGGTACTTGTATAGCACTGGCAATTTATGCAGCGTTTCACACATATGCATTCACATTAGTCCCTTCCCTCAAGGAGCTTACAAACTAAGGTCCCTAACTCACATTCATACATACTGTACACATACTAGGGGCAATTTAGACAGGAGCCAATTAACCCACCAGCATATCTTTGGAGTGTGGGAGGAAACCAAGGAAACTGAACTTCCAGGAGGAAACCAACACAGGCACAGGGAGAACATGCAAACTCCAGGCATGTAGTGCCGTGGTTGGGATTTGAATGACCCTAGTTTTAAAAAAAATATAAAAAGTTGCTGCTACTCTTTTCACATGTTCTTTTCTGGAAACTTCAGGACTGAAAATTTGACTTGGTATTGTTTGTTAACCCTGTCTATACTGTACTGGTGGATCTCCTTATCAGTTGTAAACTAGATTTGAGCACTCTGTCCTAACAATGGTTTAAAGATGTAGAAGCTCGGCTTCTGAATTATATGTTATTGAGAAGTGCATTTAGCCTGTCCTTAGCCTTACCATTGGGGCAAACTTTGCCTTCATTTACACAGGTGCATTTATGCAGACATCCATGCAAGGGGGTGTCTTTGATTGCATGGGAAGCACAGGTGTTCCATGCATCTGTGTGCAAGTAGTTCTTTTCATGTCTGTTGGGATGCAGTAGTTGCAGTGATACAGATGCTGGTCTCAGTTTGACAGCTCTGCAGGTGTGTGTCCCCAAATGCACACCTGAGCATCCTGCGTTGGTAAAGACAGTTCTTCACAAAGATATACACATAAGAATGCCTGTATGAATGAGGCCTTTCTCTGAATCATACAAAAATGCTTGCAGTCAGCCATGACACCTTCTCTAAAAACATCTAAAAGGAAAAAAGATAAATGTTTGCAGGTATGCTAGGTGAATAGGAACACATAACAAACATATAGTGGGATTTTGCAAAATTGGCTGCAAAAGTGGAAATACACTTGAAGCCTGTTTATCTGAGAGCAAGGAGCAAATCTACAAAAGACTAGATAACAGCATTATGCTTGCATTCTGTATTGCCTATAGAAACCCATTAAATCCTCTTAGTAATTTTCCTACCTCATGCTCAACGCATGAAATAGGAATTTGAATGAAGTTGGATCCTCTTTCACATATAAACACGTGGTCAAGTGTAAATAAACCACATAATACTATAATCCCTTATGAAAGTAATTAGGTACATTGTAAGTAATAGAGCACATAATGTCTATTTTAGTGGTTCAGCCACATGAAATCTCCATTAAAAAAGCATTTTACTAAATAGCGAACAATTCAGAGACAACAAACATCTGACTATGACAATGCAATACAACCATCCTCATATTTAGGTGTTTCTTTTTTATTGTATGCATTTTTTTATTACAATCTTTCATTCTAATTATGCACTTTAGAAAGGAGCACACGAGGCAATTCTAAATGTATTCCTATGCTCTGATATTATTTGTCATCAGTAGATCAGTTACATCATACCTGGAGCACATAGCACTGTCC
Organism: Staurois parvus; assembly: GCF_062004578.1. Lineage (NCBI taxonomy): Eukaryota > Metazoa > Chordata > Amphibia > Anura > Ranidae > Staurois > Staurois parvus. The sequence continues at coordinate 5,216,891 of NW_028317953.1, forward strand.
ATGTCCACCCCTACCCCTGCAAAACCCAATCAGACAACTTGCTGAAATCTGACTCCTCATGTTCTTCTAGTGTGGACTATTAGAACATATCATTCTATCCTAAGGAGGAATGAGTGGCAGACCTGAGTCAAGGGTTCGAGGGTAAGTGCTTTCCACTGTGTTAGCTTTTACAAGTAGTGTATCAATTCTGCATCTGCAAGACACAGATGGCATGTCATTAGCTAAAAGTCATTGAAGTTTCTGGCTACATTTAAATATTAAAACAAGGGCAAACATTCTATGTATTCCTATTATAAATAGATTGTATAGTTACTGTCTAAAACATGTAGAATAATTTAAACAATAATCATAAAGTCATTTGAGCTTAGAAAGAAAAGATGTGCAGAAACAAAAGTGAATAAAATGTACCATAACAGACGGTCAGATTTCTATTTACCATAATCAAATCTGTTGAGACAAGTGTTCTGATTGGTTGCTGAGACCTCTTGCACTTTGTACATTCTATTGCTATTTATACTTCCTTATTAAATGCGGTCATTTTGCTTTTACCAACATAGAGCAAAGGACAACTGTCCACAGCACAAATCCTGTAATGGGAAAACAGAGACTACCATTGCTAAGGTTCTTCTGAAAATGCTCGTTGCCTGGCTCTTTCTGACTTTGTTACTGGGCCAAAATAAGCAGATCAGGAATGTCAGAGAGAAGTCAGAGCTCTTCATCTCAGAAAGTATTGGATCATTAAAACAGCCAATGAACTGGCATTTTCAGATGAAGGGGGCAGCAATGGCAGTCTCCATACTTCCATGATTACATAGAGGTTGAAGCTTCTATTTTTTTTTTTTTGTGAAAACTTAATTAAACAAGCTGAAGTTAGAAGCTGATTGGCTACCATGCACAGTTGCACCAGATTTTAAACTCTCCAGTTTTGGTACATCAACCCCATAGTTACATACAGGGAAATTTACTAAAGCTGGTGCATACATAATCTGGTACAGCCATGCATAGTAACTAATCAGCTTCCAGGTTTTATTGTCAAAGCTTAATTGAACAAGCTGAAGTTGGAAGCTGATTGGTTACTATGCACAGCTTCACCAGATTCTGTGTGTACCAGTTTTAGTAAATCCCTCCCATAGTTTATAAGGTTGAAAAAAGACACAAGTCTATCCAGTTAAACCTGCGTATGTGTGATATTTATACTGTTACAATTTACATAAAATGAGGCCTATATAAACTGCTACACAGCACTTTTTTTTAACTTCTAAAAGCAGATCATTGTTTGGTTCCCAGAAATTACTGCATGGCACTTGAAACTCTATTAAATTAGCTTCTTCTCAAACATATACTGTATAATTGCATTTCCTGTGATATTATCAATGTATGATGAACAGTACCAAAAAGAGTCATAGGTTTTATTATGTTTGTCCTGTTGAATAAATCATATTATTCCAATCTATAGTTTATAGTACTGAACTAAATAATTCTGCAGTATGTCAATTCACAGTACCCTATAACACAGTCATAATAACATAAATATGTAATGTTTTGTAAGATGGCTGCAATAGATACATGATCTGATCTTCTGTCCTGACTACTGACACAAAGGGGTTTATTTACTAAAGCTGGAGAGTGCAAAATCAAGCTCACTTCTGCATAGAAACCAATCAGCTTCTAACTTCAGCTTGTTCAGTTAAGCTTTGGCAATAAAACCTGGAAGCTGATTGGTTCCTATGCAGAAGTCAGCCTGATTTTTGCACTCTCTAGCTTTAGTAAATAAACCCCATAGTATTATTATAGTTTTATGAATTTATGAATGTGTTTACTCTAGGTCAGCGGTTCTCAACCTGTGGGTCGCGACCCCTTTGGGGGTCGAATGACCCTTTCCCAAGGGTCGCCTAAGACCATCGGAAACACATATTTCCGATGATCTTAGGAACCGAATCACCGCTCCTCTATCCATCTCCAGGCGGGTCCGCCCACAGGCAGATACGCCCACATACGAGTACCCGGCATGATGACATCATCGTGCCAACCCCATCACATACACCCCGTACAAATACAGGTGTATGTGACATATGTACTTATGTGGACCAGTCATACATTTGTAAAGAGCAGCTACTGTGTAGAAAGCAGCTGCTGTGTTGAAAGCAGCTACTCTGTTATAAGCAGCTACTGTGTTGAAAGCAGCAGTATTGGAGGTAAAACGACACTTCATGAATTATAATTACTGGGTAAATGTAAAATCATGTACTGTAAAATCATCAACTACTGCAAAAAAAATATCTGTACCATGGGAACTTAATCTGGATGCTGATCAATTTGTAACAATGAAAATACATCCTGCATATCAGATATTTACATTACGATTCATAATAGTTACAAAATTACAGTTATGAAGTAGCAACGAAAATAATTTTATGGTTGGGGTTCACCACAACATGAGGAGCTGTATTAAAGGGTCGTGGAATTAGGAAGGTTGAGAACCACTGCTCTAGGTAAATAGATTGGAAAACCTACCAAATTGTGGTTTTTAGACAATTTTCTGAAACTGAGTATAATTTTAACAAATGTGTGAATTTACTGTATTTTGGCTGTCACTAAAATGAAATTCTAGGCCCCCTTTACAAGTTGTTGAAGTGAGCACGCTAACGTGTGTTGTATTACGGCAACCTATTCATTATGCATGGCATGGGGCCAAAAACCAGACATAACCCTTTTTTGTAATGTGGTGTCACAGCATTGCTTGGCATGTGTGATATGGTGCACAGAAGTGTGGCTGCATTGCAGCCTACTGTAATAGTATGTACAGTTTTCTTTCATTCTAGTCATTAGACTTTTCAGCAGCACCTTTTTTCAACCAGGCTGTGGAGAATGCATGGTATATTGTTTTGTTATTGGACTTAGCACTTTCCATTTAAATAGATCAACATACACAGTATCCAATAATGTCATCCACAAAACAAAAATGTATGATCATCAATTGAAGGAGAAAATACTGGTACTATAATAGCCCTTAGAATAGGAAGCCACTTTTTGAACTGATGAAAATTTAAAGTGGGACTAAATACGAAACTGATACAGTAATCCCTCACCTTTATTGCTATGTTCTACCCTAGCATAAAAATCCCCATCCCACCCTGTCTGACTTTGAAAGTAGCTCCCTTTCTTTTAGAAGTGCATTCTTCTATATGCCTAATGGAAATCCAGTGGTGAAAGGATGGGGGGCAGTTACACTATATTGCTGCAGTCACGTTTGGCAGGAAATTACATTTCAGTTAACACGACACACACAAAAAAACACGCTATTGCTTTCTGTTGTTGAGATAAAATACCAATCATATGAGTTCGCTAATTGGTGAGAAGATGCAGTATAGCACATACACCGCATAACATTACAAAGCAGGAAACAGCATTTGCACATTTAATGTGAAAATATGGCCATCCCTGTGAGCCATATAATTATGGATTCATAGAACAGTCTTTTAAAAGAATTATTACCATATATAGAAAAAAGGGCTTTTAAAACATTAAAAACATACCAAAATTGCCCCTTTTACATGTGTATTTAAAAAAAACACACTGAACAGACTATCCAGAGTAATTTCATCAACAAAATATGAACATTTCCATCTGAAAAAAAACTTCTTAAACACATTTGCACTGTATTCACAAATGTTTTCACAGACAGAAATTCCTCTCCCATGAGCTGTTGTGGCAAAACCTTTCCTATACGAACTGGCCCCGTTTACACTCACTATTGAACACGCAAATGCCAGAAAACATTGAAATAAACAGATAAATGGATGAAGAGTGTTCATGAAGCCTGATTGTTAACCTTTCATTGATGCAGCTAGACAAGTGTCAGGAGCCATGGTGAGCATGGGTACCCTTGAAAACATACAGTACAGTACCCTTGAGAAGGCAATACAAATTAGAACACAATTTGATAATGACAGAAAGATTTAAAGAGGGAAAAATATTTGCTTGCTTGACATGAGTTAAGCTAATGTTGAATAACCTACATTAGACTGTACAGCTCAGACTATGAAAAATAAAACACCCCAAGACAAGTGCATTAAACAAGAATCACAAGTTTACAAGTACAATGTAAATTCAAATATAATAGTAAACTTGTGTTGGAAAACTAGCAATGATCCAGCTTTGTAGTCACTGAAACTCTTCCTAAACTTCCATAAAGTCTCCATCTCACTTACCAACCATTAAATATCACATGCTTTGATCAGATGAAACTGTTCTGTTTAAATTTCACCCCTAAAGTGTATTAATAAATCAGCACATGTCCCGTTAACACATGCAAAATTGCAAGTACAAACTTTTCGCCCAATTAAGTTGCGCATGCAAAAAATATATGTAGCAAGAACATTTCAGTGAATCACGTTATTTGGAAAAATAGTTTTCACTTTAAAACAAGCCAATAATTAAATTAAAAACCTTAGTGAAGCAGGCAATATGCGTTCTCTTTAAAGATTATCTATAGTCATCTCAAAAAAGCTATATATCAGAAGCCCAGTTATACAATGACATCTAATAATTACCAGTGAAATGCAAGACCTTATATTTTAATAACTTGCAGTTTTCCTTACTGGCAAGGCATTCATTGCAAAATGGGAATGTCTGTGGCCACTGGAGATGCCCCTGTGGGGTAGAATAATGCAGTCAGTGGCACACACCCATTTTCCATCCATAGCAACATTACTTTCACACACCATTTAGTGGATGATTCTGAGTGGGTGGAACATGGCTAGAATGTTTTCCTTCCCCAACCAATGTCTATATTAACACTCTGCAGCCAGACAGCTTGGCAGGAGCCAGTTCATGAACAGACAGCCAGGCCATTAACAGGTAAAGAATTAACATTGAGATAACATTTTAAAAAAATATGCAAGAACAGCTATGAAATGGAAGTTTCTAGATATTACAGTTCAGCATTTAGTCATATTTCAAAGAGATTGTTTGTCTCATATTACCCCCCTGTAAATGAGTCAAGTTAGCAAGCACTTATATTACATATAGGAACTTTTACATATTATCACTAGTAATATGTTAGGGTGCTCAATTGGTAAGGTTTGACATGCAATGTTTTTATAGGTATAATCATCATCATCATCAATGAAACTGGTTTTGTTTTCTCATATTATACTTCATTATATTTTACAGTTTCTGAGCAGAAATTGGTGCAACGTTTTGTTTTATTTTGTTTTTGTTTTTAACCAAATCACATATCTATTATTTATCTGAACCCTTTTGCTTTACCTATTAAAATTGATTGACACGTAAATATATATAATCCTAAATCTGCATGGAATATAGGTCTTAAAGCATATCTGTCTCATCATGTTATAAATCAACATGACAGTGAAGATGCATAGCAGGGACAAACTGTTGCTAAATCACAGTGTTAGTGGTCCTGACTGCCTATAGTAGAAGTACTGCTACAGGGTGGCATGGCTGTGCAAAATCATGTATATATATATAAATACATGATTTGCATTTCCAGGTAGGGGGCTCGTGCATGCGGTGCACTACCAGCACCACCATTATCAGCTACAAATGACAATCACCGGGTCCCGGCCAGAGATTCCCCGCCAACGCCCATTGATCACCGAGTAAAACTGACAGGTGAGAGACCTGTGCATAAACAGCACAGGTCTCTCTCCTGCCCGCAAGGACATGCTGCTGTGTATTTCTCTGCACAGCAGAGAAATACACAGCAGCATGTTTCCTTATTAAAACACACACACAGCACATTATGTAAAACTGCACACAGCAAACCCTTTGATCACCCCAGATGTTAACCCCTTTCTGCCTAGTGTCAATAGCACTGATCACTGTATTAGTGTCATTGGGATGTCAGTGGCAGTTAGTCATTTCCCACCCAGTGTCAGAATGCCAGTACTGCAGTCCCGCTATAAGTCGCTGATTGCCACAATTACTAGTATAACAAAAATAAAAATGCCTGTATTTATACCGTCATTTGTAGATGCTACAACTTTCATGGAAACCAATTAATTTACATGTATTAGGATTTTGTTTTATCAAAAACATGTAGTAGAATACATTTTGGCCTAAATTTATGAAGAAATTTGATTTTAAAAATTTTATTACTGGATATGTTTTATAGCAAAAAGTCAAAAATATTGGGGGGGTTTTTCAAAATTGTCGGTCTTTTTTTGTTTATAGCGCAAAAAATAAAAAATGCAGAGGCAATCAAATACCACCAAAAAAAGGTCTATTTGTGAGAAAAAAGGACATGAATTTAATTTATGTAGAGCATTGCATGACCGCGCAATTGTCAGTTAGAGTAACACAGCTCTGTATCGCAAAAAATGGTCTGGTCAGGAAGGTGGGTAAATCCTCTGAAGGGTAAGTGGTTAAGAAAGAGAGATTATACATATAAAAAGCCTTTAGGTAAGGTGTGTCAATAAAAATTACAATAACTGTAAACTAAACCAAAGTGCTGCATCATACGAAATGTTTCTGTGTATGTATCTGAAGTTGTGTATGTATCTGAAGTCTACCTGATTTTCTTCTTTCTTACTTTGAAGTGTTACTAAATCCAGAATTTTTTTAAATTAAAATAGCAAACACGTTATACTCACCTGCTCTATGTAGTGGTATTGCATAGAGTGGTCCCGATCCTCCTCTTCTCAGTTCCCCCATTGACGATCCTGGCTCCTCATCTTCTTTGTGTGTCCCCATAGCAAGCAGTTTGCTATGGGGACACGCGCTGTGTGCTCACGCCCGTCCTGTGTGTTTACAGAGCTGTACTCCATAGACACACACAGCGGGACTTAGCCTTGCTCTCAATTCCTCTTCACTACATTTGATTGACAGCAGCAAGAGCCAATGGCTCCTGCTGCTGTTTGAGTCCCTGTATGAGGAGGGAGTGAGGGGAAAAGAGATGTAGCTGTGCACAGCACTGATCTATTCTCCCCTTGCTTTCACTTCACACAGGGAAGGGGGAACACAGGGGTACTAAAAATGTTTTTTATCTTAAAGCTAGTGAGCCAATGAGAAGAGAGGGGGGGTGGGGCCGAGCCGTGGCTCCGTGTGTGAATGGACACACGGAGTAGCGGGTGCCCCCATAGCAAGCTGCTTGTTATTTTTTTCTTTAAAACAACAAACCTTTAGAATCACTTTAAGACAAGCAATGCATTAAGGTAAAAAATGTTTTTAGTTTTAGTATCACTTTAAATCTATGAAAACACAGCAGTGGACATTATTTGATGTTTAGTTACTTTGTTTTGTTTTGTTATTTTTGCTACAGCTGCAGTCAGATAACTTATCTATAATGAAGTGCATCAAATGTCCTGTGGGCTGATGGTTTCTGTAACAAGTTCTGTGAACAGGGCACAGGCGGATGAATGACAGGATTCTCTCCCCATTCACACAACATGTTACATCCTGTGGAAAAAATGCGTTTTTGCATTGAAGTCAGTGGAAGGCTTTTTTGTATTGAAGTCAATGGAAGCCAATTTTGCATAGAAGTCAATAGAAATGCAGAAGCCAGAATCGCACCTCTGGTGAATTCTCACTCAAACCACTATGCTATTCACACAGAAATGCATGCATACATTGGATTGTAATTTCAGCATGCATATGTGTGAACCAGGGCTGAAAGTGATTTTTAACTGCGTCAATCACACATACCAACCAAATTAAAATATTTATTCTCTACTTGCCATTTTCCTTTTTGGGTTTGAATCTAATCGGTTGCTGCTCTGAAACAACACGTATAGTTTCGATAAAGTATACTTTCATATTCAATGCTGTCTTATACCACAGTATCCCTGTGCCAAACTCCAACAGGAAGGGGGGAACGGGGTTACTAAAACTGGAGCACAAAGAATATGGTAGAACTGTGCATAGCAACCAATCAGCTTCTAATTTCAGCTTGTTCAGTTAAGCTTTGATAATAAAGCCTGGAAGCTGATGATTCACCTACATTCTGCTGGTTATGAAAGTGCCCTTGTCACGACTATACTATTATCAGACAATGGGATAGCAGCTTCCAGATCTTAACTAGAAAATCATGGCTCTAGTAGGAAAATAAATACTGGTAAAAGCTGAACTTCGGGCAAACAGCTAAACACACAAGTGGAATACTTATATGTAAGCTGTTTTACCTGCCAAAGGATTCTGTCCATCCAGTCCTAAGATTTATACACCTCTGTCCAACAACTCAGTCCTGTCTAATAAGGGAGTGACCCTGACCTTTCCCTGCTGCAGTTTCACTTTTATTTACAGGTCCCTTACTGTTCTGTCTCTCCAATCTAAGCACTGAAAGTGTGATCTCTTTAACTTACAGTTGTGATGAGATAGAAATAACTCCAAACTTAGTTGAATATCACAGGCAGTGACTCAATCCAGAAGACATCTTGTAGATCTTGTGAAGTTTGGTTTCCTCCCACACTCCAAAGACATGCTGGTAGGTTAATTGGCTCCTGCCTAAATTGACCCCTAGTATGTGTATATATGAATGTGAGTTAGGGACCTTAGACTGTACGCCCCTTGAGGGTTAGGGACTGGTGTGAATGTACAATATATATGTAAAGCGCTGTGTAAATTGACGGCGCTATATAAGTACCTGAAATAAATAAACAGAGAATCTTACAACAATGAACATTGGATAGGTCAAAAGATCATAATGTGATCTGCTTCATGACATGAGGCTAGAGTCTGCAATGCCTTACTGGGAGAAAGGGTGGGCTATCTATACAGCATTAATTAAACTAAAGGAAAGGGAGGAGCCAAAATACAGAGAACACTTAAAGGCATATGACAGTCATGTGAAACATGACACTTACTCTGACAGTGAAAGAAGAAGTAGTACACTGATGAGCTCATCTCTCAGACACTTTTTTCTCTCCTCCTATCAGCATGCTCTTTGCACTGCAGCACAACTGAATAGGTTCTTGTGCCACTTCTCCCTCCGCTCTCTGAGCTCAGCTGTACAGACTGTACAATAGATTGCCAAAGGTGATACCAAGTCTGATCCAGGTACTTACACTGCTTGCATTAAAACATGGTGTGTTAATGGCTACAGAGCTACATTCATTTGGGTCTTTTATATTTGCCTAGAGTTCAGCTTTAAAACAACAATCACTCACCATACTTTATCTATAGAGTTGTCACCCTAAGACCAAACTACAGGAAACTATCTGTAGCACCCATTACAGATTTAAATTTGACCAATTTCAGGTAGGAGGCCGAGCAGTATGGCAGATGGGCCCATAAATATGAGAGAGCCTAGCCAGCAGAGGTGTCTGGTGATTGGATGGAAGATGGAGTGTTGAGGATCGTGAGGCCTGGGAGGGGACCCTGGGGAAGGGGGTCTCCAACTCCAGGCTGGAGCTGAGGAGGAAGGAATGAAGGAGAAGAAGTGAGACAGAAGGAACTGCACCGCAAGCCCTATCCAGAGGGTACCCTGCTCAGCATGGAAGAGTAGCACAGCTAACAGACCTGAACAAGCATTCTTATGTCAATCTGCAGGACACAAGGGACAGAGTGAGTACCTCTACACCCTCAGGGCAAAAAAGGGAGAAGGCTGCCAGATGCAATATCCAGCATGATATAGTGAACTCGGTGTAGAGCTATTCACCCTGAGGTTTTTCTTTTTCAACGTTTCTTCTTTTGGTTGCATGGGGTGATTTGGACAGTAATATACTTCCTGTACTAGAGTAACAACTATTAGGCCTTATGCACACAGGGCATCTATTTACCCCCTCTGAATGTCAGAACTCTTAGCAGGAGAAAAGCTGCTTAAAAAATGCCACAAAAGATTCGTATTACGTGTTTAGACACATCAAGCATTGGAGCGTGAGTGGATTCCATTTTGACCAGAATATTAATTTATTGTGGCTATTGGAATACATTAAGGTTTAAACGTTAGCTATGTCCAGCGTTTAGGCATGTTTTCCAGTGTTTGCACGTGTTTAGGCACATTCCTGATCGTCGGCTCTTCTTTATGTGCTTTTGGTGTTTTTGTTTTGGGGGTTTTTTTAGCACTCCGCTTCTATGTGTGCATAGACACACAAGTTTACATAGTGGTGCTTTTACAGACTGAAAAAAACACCAAAAACCTGTAAAAGTGGTGGTTTTTAAGGCCACTGTGCATGAGACCTGACTTACTGTACTACATTGATAAAGATGCAGCATTGTGTCCTTCGACAGTGTGAGAAAGCCTCACGCAAGGTATCCAGAGAGGAAGTAAACACACACAAAGGGGTTGATTTAATAAAACCAGAGACTGCAAAATCTGGTGCAGCTGTGCATGGTAGCTACTTACTTTCTAACGCCAGATTATTCATTTAACCACTTGCCCTCCAGAGGATTTACCCCCTCTTCCTGATCAGACCATTTTTTGTGATATGGCACTGTGTTACTTTAACTAACAATTGCGTGGTCATGCAATGCAACGCAGTACATAAATTAAATTTATGTCCTTTTTTTCTCACAGATGGAGTTTTTTTGGTGGTATTTGATCATCTCTGCATTTTTATTTTTTGTGCTAAAAACAAAAAAAGACCATCAATTTTGAAAAAAAAAATTTTTTTTTTTACTTTTTGCTATAAAAGGTTTCCAGTAAAAAATAAACAAAATAAAATTTCTTCATAAATTTAGGCCAAAATTTATTCTGGTACATGTCTTTGCTAAAAAGAAATTCCAATACGTGTAAATTAATTGGTTTACGTGAAAGTTATAGCGTCTATAATTGGGGGTATACGGTATATGCTGTAATTTTTAGTTATTTTTTTAATACTAGTAATGGTGGCGATCAGCAACTTATAGTGGGACTGAGGGACTGTGGCAGGCATTCTGACACTGGTTGGGAACTCACTAATGGCCACTGACATCTCCAGTGACACTAATACAGTGATCAGTGCTAATAAAAAGCACTGACACTGTACTAATGACACTGGGCAGGAAGGGGTTAACATCTGGGACAATCAAAGGGTTAACTGTGTGTTGTGTTGGGCTTACACTGTGTACTGTTTTACTAGGGAGACATGCTGCTTTGCAGAGAGAGAGAGAGAAAGCAGCATGTCTATGCTGACAGGAGAGAGATCTGTGTTGTTTATACACAGATCTCTCCACTCTCAGCTTTAGTGGCGATCACCGAGCGCCGGCCAAGAATCGCCAGCTAGGACCCGGTGATTGACATGTACTGCAACCAATGGCATTGCAGGTAGGGCAGTGTGCGCCTTCTACCCGGAACTGCTTAATCACGTACATTTATGTGGTTTTGTGCTGAGCGGCTGCCCTGTAGCAGCTTTGACAAAAAACCTAGAAGCTGATTGGCCTCTATGCAGAGCTGCACCAGATTTTGCACTCTCCAGTTTTAGTAAATAAACTCCAAAGTCTTTAGTGCACTGAAATAACTTGTAATAATCTGTACAGGTTGCTAGTACCAAACCTAAACAGTTCTGTGGGCATTGGTATATGGCAATCCAGAATTTGTGATGTCACTTTGTTATCTGCCTTTTAGTTTGTATTACCAGAGGTCAACTTCTGATGGATGGGAGGTGGTATATGTTGTTCCAGGGTGGTACTGTTTCCACCAAATGAGGAGGCCTCTCTCTCCTATTCCAGACACCGGGCAGTACCTCACACTGAACAAGTTCTCCCTAAGCTGTCCATACTCATCAGGAGCCTTTCCCTGCACTGTTCTCTTTCCCTAACCAGCTGGTACCTGTTCCTGACCATGCCCAAACGATGCCATTCACCCTATTTATAAGCTCCCTCATCAAGATGACTGCCTGAGATCTCAAGGCATTTCACCAACCAACTAGACAACAGACTTCCCTAAGAAGACTGATGGAGTCATTAAGGGGACACCTTTCTTAACAAACTCCTCTCCACCTGCAGCATAGTGCCACCTACAGATGGGAGGAATGCCCGCACCTGCCTACAACAGGGCTACAGAAGCCTCTTCTTATTCTTCATAACTCAAACAGAAGGAGTTTTGTGGTCTTCAGAGATAACTGGGACCAATGTAACTAATAATACTGCAGCATAAAGAAAGAGCACAGGAGGTTAACAGCTCACACAATTTCTGGCAAGATCAACAGGTATTTTTGCACTTAGTGAACAGATAAAACAAAATGCTTGCAATGGCAGATTTAACAGAACAATAGGGTGCAAATAGGAGGAGTTCATCATTAGGATAGCATCTGCTTTAAAGTAGAATTCCATTTTAAAGTTTCATTAAACATTATTCTTTTTGCATGGATATCCACTACTTAGAGGCTCTGTAATCTATTTTTCATGAAAATGTTTCATTTGTGTGTTTTTCCCCCTCTTTGTAATGTCCTCCATGAGCTCACTAACCTCTCCTTTTCCCCCTCTGGAATAAACAGTGTACATTAGTGATGGTCGTGAGCACTGCTCTATGCACACTACAAATCCCATAGTCCATACTTCATCACGGAAGAGAGCAATAGAGCATGGTTTCATTCCTACATACAGTGGTACCATGAAGAACCAACGTAGCCACCCTCTAACAGAAAATCAGATCATAGCAGTAAAATAGATAAGAATTTGGAGATTTGGAGGAGGCTGAAAGGAATAAAGGGTGTTTTTCTTAGTTAGGAATACATACATATCAAATTTTTTTAGGCCCAGTGCACACTTATTGTGATTAGAAATCGTCATGCTGAATGGCATCTCAAATGCATTGCGATTTTGCCACAATTGTCATGCAAAAAAAGTGCAAGAATCGCAGCAAAATGTCTGTGTAAAATCATGCATGGCTCTTGGCTAAAATTTGGTCCCTGAGCTTCTTTACCACAACAAACACACATAGGGCAGCCCATTCAATGGAATGGGTGGCCCTATATGCGACACATGAAATCGCTTTAAAATTGCCCATAGAGTACAAATTGGAACACTACGTGAAGTGTGAACTGGGCCATGGTGTCACTTTAATTCCTCTTTAGTTTGTTTGGGCCAAACAAGCCCAAATAAACAATTTTCATGATAGAACTTTGCAGCCGCTGTGTCTTTTAGTAGGTGCATGGGTGACTTCCCACCTGGTCCTGAAATTAGACAGGTTGAGTGCTTCTTTGCCATTCAAGAGGAATTTCAGTTTGTTTGTTTCACAAAGTCAGCAACTGCAAGTACTGTAGCTGGTTTTTAAAAATCATGTACTTACCAGTGCCTGGAGTAGAGCCCTGTCTTCCTGCATCCAATTCTTCCTAACATAGTGGGTTATTGGCACTGCCATCTTGGATATGGGAGCCAGTATGGTGCTCTGTGAATGGTCCTGCAGTCTCATGGGACATCTGACATGTCTTGAGAGGCTGCTGGAGGGGTCAGGGCAATGGATGTCTTCCTCGCCTACCAATAAAAATCAGTACTTGCGCTCCTCCCTAAAAACTCCTGTAATCCAGTTGTGAGATGGGAAACAGCTCTCATTGTTTGAACACTGTTTGTGTGGAAGAAAATTAATGTTTTGACTGACATTCTGCGGTTTAGCCACAAGATGTCACTGTTTTTCTAACAGCCTCAGACTGCATAGATATTTGTATATTCATGAAGAGGTGGGGTTTGGCACACAGAGTTGGAGAGAACAGGAAGGAGAGAGAGAAGCCATGTTTTGGAGCATGGTGAATAAGGGGCCGCGTGAGCTGAGAATCTGATGACATCCAGGTGTGAAAGGGTCCCTCAGTAACCAGAGATTGCTGCCAGGAATGCTGATGAGATTGCTGCCAGGAAGCTGATGAGATTGCTGCCAGGAATGCTGATGAAATTGCTGCCAGGAAGGCTGATGAGAGCAGAGGAACTAAGCAACATATACGGCAAGACCGCATGCTTGTTGGAGAGACATTTGTCCTGTTCAGAGTCACCAGCAGATGAAAAAAGCAGACCCGGGTCGGTAAGATCGTGCACGCACTTCATTTCAGTATTGGCGCCTTGAGACTGAGTCCAGGCCTATATTTAGTTACTTAGGGTCTCTTTTTGTGTCAGGCCACAAGTGTTGTTACTGATTATTGGAAGGACTCCACAACTTAAAGTGACATTTCACATTGGAGAGCTGATAAAATCCTACAAACTCAAGCCAGACTGGCGTTTTGCTCAGAAGGAATACTCAGGCACGTGCTACAGGACCAGTTATGGGAGGGGGAATACTATAGATTTGTGTAAGATTGTAAGCTGTTGTGCTGCACCGCAGGCTAGCCCATACCATACACCCATACACTGATTCCTGCTCTTTAGGGTAATAACAGGTAAGGTGTGGCAGCTTATTTGTGCCCGCCAGTAGGTAAATTACTACACCTTCTACCTTCATCCATCAGAAGGCGCCGTGCTGTGCAGCACAAGGGTCTCAGCCTTTGGGCTGGGTGTATGTAAATTTATTGTATGTTTCCAGCATTTGTGGTTGTGCTTATTTGCCACATCTAAGTAAAATTCTGTTGTGGCAAAAGCTGGTGTTGGGGTTGCTTTTCTCTTTCGTGACTTCACTGTATCCTGGGGAGCCCACCCCGGTACACGGCTTACACAGTAACTGGCTGGGGAGGAAGGCTGTGTGCTGGAGGTCCCTCCCCTGTCACCGTTTTTACTCTGTGCTGGAGGTCCCTCCCCTGTCACCTTTTGTTAGGAAAACTTGACTCAGATAGCAGAGGAAACGAGGCAGCAGAAAGAAATGACACTGAGTTCTCTTCATTGAGACAAGTACACAATATAGAAGGATATGCTTTGTTCATATTTCAGGTCTGAGATTTACAACCACTTTAAACTGAAATTCATCATGGAATAAGGTGGCTCCTTAAAGTGTTACTAAACCCACAACAGTAAAATCAGTCTGTATGTGCAGTAAAGCATGCTTGTTATACTCACTGTGGAACCTAAGGGGTTAATCCTCTGCATTGTGTAAAAATGCTGCTTGATCCTGACTTCTCTGATCCTCCCCTTCTTCTAGTGTCCCCCTGTTATCTCCTGATAAGACATATTGTCTGAAGAATGCACATGCTCAGTTTGGTGTGTAGTGCTAGAGAGGTTTTTTTTTTTCTTGGGAGAGTGCATGTGATCAGCACAGGGCCAGTAAGCACTGCCCAGACAGAGGTCAGGGGTTCTGCATCCTCCTAGAGAAAACTCCTTCTACAAGCTTTAACCAGTGCTCTGCTGAACACTGATGGAAGTCACAAGACTGCTCTAACTGCTGATAAGAAAAGGTATTTAGCCGTTTATATTTACTAAAATAATTGCATTTCCATGTTCTGTGTACTGTAGGAGACCAGATATAGTGAGTGCAGGGTCCTAGGTTTAGTAACCCTCTAAGGCTATTATTGCTATACCAGTGGATTGCTTTGCAGAGGCAATTGACAGGTGGTGAGGAGGTGATAGGTTACCTCTTCCCCATATGTTTTAACCCCGTATATGTCACACCAACACGATGCAACCATTCTGGTTGCAGGGCAGTTGTGGCGCAGCTCTATTCACTTGAATAGGCTGTGTTTGGTGACAGTACCAACCAGGGGCGGACTGACAACTCATGGGGCTACCGACCTGTCCAGCTGCCTTTGCACCTTAAGGGGGGAAAGTTGAGGGTTGTAAAAATGCTCCTCAGTTGCCTAGTTATACTGCCCCCAACCACAAGTCTAAATGTGCCTTAATGTACTCTTAAAGTATATCTTACCCAGGGGCGGACTGACAACTCATGGGGCCCCCAGGCAATAGGGGATCATGGGGCCCCTGTGTCCTTGCCCACACTCAAAAAAGCCTATAAAAAAGGTACCAGGGGCATCACATGGGGCCCCCTACTAACCCCGGGCCCTCAGGCAGTGCCCGAGTGCTCGAATGGTCAGTCCGCCCCTGATCTTACCCCAACATTACATAATCCTGATACTGTATATATCTGCTGTATTATGTACTTGTGCTAAAACGTATCCCGTTCTCTTTGTTTTTCTTCCTCTGTATGAAATACTTGGTGTTCCTGCCAGTCTCCCTGCTTTCCTACTTTACACTGGCCTTGCTAGGCATAAAAAGCACATCCATCCCAATGTGGTCAGTTTTCTGGCTGTGCTGGGAAAATAGCCTGCCTGTCCTTCAATGATGAGACGTGTGCTGATATATGCTCCCCTGCTCAGCAGTTCTTCACTGGGAACATCAGCTCTGCCTCCTGCTGATACCCCCCCCCTTGCCCACTGTTTCCACCCCCACCTTTCTAAGCCCCCAGAAAGTAGGAGGGCTTGTCTGAAGGAGCCTGACATTGCACCTGCAAACCATTGAAGGATTGTGGGTTCATACATTGAAGGATACTTTTACATTTTGAAACATGTTACACCTATATTTAGGGTATATTTTAACATGTTCCAGCTTATGTTACCCTCACCCTGCCTCATAACAGCAGGCAGGGGTTCCTCTCTCTCTAGCCCCTGCTATATTGAACATTGGTGTGGCTGTGTGGGGTTCCCCCCTCACAAATCAGATCTGTGAATAAGGAAACTACAAGTCCCATCTTCCACCACGTCAGACAGATTTGTACTTTCATTGGCGTCCCTAGGGGGGTGCGGGTGACACCATCAGGGGCAGACTGACCATTTGGAAACTCGGGCACTGCCCGAGGGCCCGGGGTCAGTAGGGGGCCCCATGAGATGCCCTTGGTACCTTTTTCATAGGCTTTTTTGAGTTTGGGCAAGGACACAGGGGCCCCATGATCCCCTATTGCCCGGGGGCCCCATGAGTTGTCAGTCCGCCCCTGGACACCATCACAAGGGGTGCAGGAGCAGGATGCCAGCAGAGCTTCTGGGCTCTGTGAAGGTTCTGGCCAGTTATTGGGGTGATCCCGGATTCCCGGCACAGTGACAGCTGCCCCCAGTGTAGCGGTAAAATGAGTTTCCTGTGAAGATTTGTATCCCCTGAAACAACTGCGCATGTGCCGGTTTCAGGCTGAAGAAGCCAATTTCAGACTTTAGCTCCTTCCTCTCTGGAGGGGTGACACCACTTGTCAACACACTGGGTGACACCAACTCTAGGGACACCTCTGACTTTCAATGAACTGCGAATGGGCTTAGTAACACCTTCCTACTGCGTTAACTAGTCCTAACAGAAAGGAAAGGTACAGGCAGAAAGTAGGAGGGCTTGTCTGAAGGAGCCTGACATTGCACCTGCAAACCATTGATCGTGGGTACAATACTTTGTATGTTCCTGAGAGAAAAAATAATAAATGCACATTTTTTTCTTGCAGAAATATATGTTTTTATAATTTGCCTCAAAGGACTTACCAATCAGCACAACTTTGTCATGATGAATTTCAGATGTTTTAGGAACAAATGGTATAACAATGTTTCTGCATAGATAGCGGCGACATTGACTTTGAACATTTTTTATGATGAAGATGCTAGCTATTATGCTATCTCCGAGTAAACATTGTTAATTATACTTGGCAGCAACCAATTCAGCTAAAAAGCTTTGGAAAAAAAACATAATAGTCAACTCTGACAAGGCCAGTCATATTGTTAATCTTTAAATCTGAAGAATACAAAAACATCTAACCCACTGAACTGTATACACTTACACAATATAACATCTAAATTCAAAAAAATGTATAGAACATTAAATAACGTGCAAAATCACATTTATTTATACTTATAAATATACACAGGCATTCCATTTCTTAACCTGTAACGTTAGCATCATAAATGGTTCAAAGATACAATGCTACAGATCATTTTTCAAATACTTCTGAAATATGGTTGCTGTTCTAAAAAGCAATTTTAATACTTAAGCCTAAAGCGCCCTCTATTGATAAATATATGAAATACCATTTATGTTGTAATTCTGAATTCAGTAGCTAGTATAGATTAAATTCATAAAATAAGTTATTTGAATATTGCATCTACATATACTTAAATGTGTTTGTAAATGAATTAAAATACAGTACTTTACTGGACTTGCTTTATTTCTGTTTAATTTTCCATTGATGTTCTGGTTTAGTGTTGTCATTTAGACTACAGTTGTGTCCAAAATTATTCAACCCCCACTGAAATTGAGTGTTTTGGCCAGTTTGACATTGCTTTTGATCATTCAGTCATCTTGCTTACATTTACATTAAAGAGGCACTTGTAGGTCAGACAAATATAACATAACAGTTATAATGAAATAACCACAAATGTCTTTTCTGTGCTCACAGCATTATCAGTTTTATTCAACCCCCAAGTGACATTCAATCTTAGTACTTAGTACAGCATCCTTTTACAGTTATAACAGCTTTTAAACGTGAAGCATAGCTTGACACAAGTGTCTTGCAGCGATCTACGGGTATCTTCGCCCATTCTTCATGGGCAAAGGCCTCCAGTTCAGTCACATTCTTAGGCTTGCGCACTGCAACTGCTTTCTTTAAGTCCCACCAGAGGTTCTCAATCGGATTTAAGTCTGGTGACTGCGATGGCCACTCCAAAATGTTCCAGCCTTTCCTCTGCAACCATGCTCTAGTGGACTTGGAGGTATGCTTGGGATCATTGTCCTGTTGAAAGGTCCAACGTCTCCCAAGCCTCAGGTGTGTGACGGACTGCATCACGTTTCCATCCAATATCTCCTGGTACTGAAGAGAATTCATGGTACCTTGCACACGCTGAAGCTTCCCTGTACCTGCAGAAGCAAAACAGCCCCAAAGCATGATTGACCCTCCACCATGCTTCACAGTAGGCAAGGTGTTCTTTTCATCATAGGCCTTGTTCTTCCTCCTCCAAACATAGCGTTGATCCATGGGCCCAAACAGTTCTAATTTTGTTTCATCAGTCCACAGAACACTATCCCACAACTTTTGTGGTTTGTCCACATGGCTTTTGGCATACTGCAGTCGACTCTTCTTATTCTTTGGAGACAGCAAGGGGGTACGCCTGGGAGTTCTGGCACGGAGGCCTTCATTACGCAGTGTGCGTCTTATTGTCTGGGCTGAAACTTCTGTACCCACATCTGACAAATCTTTTCTCAGTTCCTCAGCAGTCACACGGGGACTTCTCTCCACTCTACGCTTCAGGTAGCGCACAGCAGTCGAAGTCAGCATCTTCTTTCTGCCACGACCAGGTAGCGTTTCAACAGTGCCCTTTGCCTTGAATTTGCGAATGATGCTTCCTAAGGTGTCTCTTGGTATGTTTAACATCTTTGCAATCTTCTTATAGCCATTGCCCTTCCTGTGAAGAGAAATCACCTCTTCTCTTGTCTTCCTGGACCATTCTCTTGCCTTCACCATGTTTGTAACCACACCAGTAAATGTCTAGAAGGAGCTGAGTATCACAGTCATTTTAAAGCTGCCTAATTGGTGCTTATTATGCTTGATTGCTGCTCGGTGACATCCACAGGTGTTTTCAATACCTGATGGAAAGCACCTGTATGAACCTCTGTTCTTCAGAGTGGTAGTCTTTAAGGGGTTGAATAATTGTGGCAATGAAGAAACCACATAAGAACCATTTACTACTGTATTACATAAACAATTGATGTCATTTTAGTTGCATTTGGGTAGTTACAACGTCCTTGTAGGATTTGATTCTGAATACAATTCCAAATGTACACTATAGTCCCTAAACCCCTTTACAGCATTGGGGGTTGAATAATTTTGGACACAACTGTAGGTTCACAGTAGTGCAGCTGCAACATGATCTGATTTTCAGTGCAATTTTATAGTATGACCAGGGGCGGACTGACAACTCATGGGGCCCCCGGGCAATAGGGGATCATGGGGCCTCTGTGTCCTTGCCCAAACTCAAAAAAACCTATGAAAAAGGTAGCAGGGGCATCTCATGGGGCCCCCTACTGACCCCGGGCCCTCGGGCAGTGTCCGTGTTTCCAAATGGTCAGTCTGCCCCTAAGTATGACAGTGCTCATTTTTCATGCATTTTCATGCTACATGCATTTTTTGGAAGTGGGCAGGAGACTAAGGGGTTTTCATCTTAGGGGTGCTGGTTGTTAACTCCATGGCGCCGAGTGTACGCAAATATGTGGCCTCCCGGTGGCTGGGCCTTGGCGAAGAGGGGCAGCATATTTGAGTACCCAACGTAAACAAAACATATGCTGAGAGTGCTCGCCCTGCGCTCTCCTTGCACATTTTCCAGTGCCTCACAGAAAGGTCCCGATCGCTGCTTGCGGTTGGGAGCTTTTCAATCATGTGACTGCCGTGACAGCCAATCACGGCAGTCACATATGACTCTAAACCCTTCCCCACCTCCCAGCATCACAGGAGAAAGGAGAAAGCCCCGTTGGCATCGTAATGACCATTGACTCATCTTTGCTGTCAGCCAGAGATTCAGCCAGGGTAAAATGAAAAAAAACATCATTAACCTATTAGTAAATAGCAAAATACATCATAATACACAAAGCTACCACAAAGACAGACACAAACTCTGACAAAGTATGGAGTCAGGATGTTACATTTTATCACCTTTGCTGTATGAGTGAAGTACTCTCAGCTCATTGGACTTAAAGAGGAACTCCAGTTTCCTGTGTAAAAATTAAGTTATCAGCTACAAAAACTGTAGCTACTGACTTTTAATAAACAGCCACTTACCTTTCCCATTATCCAGCGGTGTACTCGCCTCAGCCAGATCATCTCCTGTCATCTGTCCCTGGCTCTGACATGTTAACCACTTCAGGTTTGGACACTTTCACCCCCTTCCAGTCCAGGCAAATTGTCAGCTTTCAGTGCTATCACACTTTGAATGACAATTGCGCGGTCATGCAACACTGTACCCATATGAACTTTTTAGCATTTTTTTTGAGACAGATGAGACTTGATTTTTGTGGTATTTATTCACCACTGGGATTTTAATTTTTTTTTGCTATATAAATGAAAAAATCCCAAAATTTTGAAAAAAAAGTGTTTTGCTTACAAAATTTTGCAAATAAATAATCTGTCTTCATAAAGCTTGACCAAAATATATTAACCACTTGCCCTCCTGAGGATTTACCCCCCTCTTTTTGCTACTCGGCGCTGCACTAATTCAACTGATAATTCCGCGGTCATGCAATGCTGCACCCAAACGAAATTTACGTCCTTTTTTCACACAAATAGAGCTTTCTTTCGGTGGTATTTGATCACCTGTGCGCTTTTTATTTTTCACGCTATAAAAAAAAAAGTCTAAAAATTTTGAAGAAAAATGATATTTTTTTACTTTCAGCTATAAAAAATATATAGTAAACTCAAAGTTAGTTATAAATTTAGGCCAAAATGTATTCTGCTACATGTTTCTGGTAAACAAAAATCCCAATAAGTGTATATTGCTTGCTTTGTGTGTACGTTATAGCGTCTACAAACTATGGTATAGATACTGCAATTTACGCCAATTTTTTTGCTATACAGCGCTGTACTAGTTTAACGGACAATTGCGCGGTCATGCAATATGGTACATAAATGAAATTTATGTCCTTTTTTTCACACAAATAGAGTTTTTGGTGGTATTTGATCACCTGTCCACTTTTTATTTTTGGCGCTATAACCAGGAAAAGTTTTGAAGAAAAAATTTTTAAAAAAAAAAACAATATTTTCTCCTTTAGGTCATAAGAAATATCCAAAAAAACTAAAATTTCATCATAAATTTAGGCCAAAATGTATTCTGCTACATGAAACACAAATGATGCAGCGCTACTACCATAAAAATTCTTCACACATAAATGAATAAGTGAAACAGTGCAAAATTAGTGACACAAATAACATAAACACACAATATTAAATAGTGCCAAAGAACTCATAAATATTCACATGTGACAAGTGTCAATACGAGGTCCTAAAAGGACCAAATAACATAAATGGTGCCCCAAGTAATCCAATGGGATCCAATAGTGCTCCAAATCAAACAAATAAGTCACAACAGGACTCAATGTGCTAAAAAAACCTCCCACCGGAACTAAAAATCAGTTCCCACCATATAACACAAAACACACGTGCATCCCAATAAACGCATAAACTAAGAACTGATCATGCAAACAAACATGAATAAATGAATAAATACATAAAGTCCCGTGAGGTGTAAAACACCTGACAATATACAAAAAACCATATATAAAGTCCACAGCAATTCTTGAAGAAGAAAAAAAAAAAAAGTGCTGATAAATGTGCATATCCAAAAATGGCTGAATTGCACGCTCACCTCCCTCTTGCGACCCGCACAGGGTCAAAAGGCCTTCAGGATCACTAACACATGGACCCTTAATAGTAGGTAATCCTCCACAGCTCTCCACACTGACCTCCCCTTATGCACAGATTCAAGCACAGGCTCACAGGGCAGCAGATCTCCTCTTCAGGCACATAAGGTGGCTGCAGACACTTGATCCCTCAGATCAGATGTACTTGCATGGGTGTCCAATGTAAATAAAGAAGGCGTCCGACCGGAAGTGCGTCACCACCAACGCGTATTGTCACGCTTAACATGTGACTTCATCAGGGCCCTGTCACATGTCGTAAATTGTCACTGTTGTAAATAGCCTTGTACCATGTGACCTCTGTGAACATTCACAGATTTCACAAGTAGTAAGCAATGGTGTCAGGAAGTAAATAGTTTACTACTATTCATGTGATCACTGATTGGCCAATCAGTGATCACATGAATCGGGAACTCACAAAGGGAGCACACACCGGCAATGGATGCAGGGGGGCATTTATAAATGTTCACCCGCTTTGGCAGTGATCCCGTCTGGCCGTTTATCTACATGGACCAGATGGGAAATGGTTAACTGTGGGTGACAGCTTGCAGCTTCAGATACAGGTGCCAACTGCACATGTGAATGGTCCCATAGTCTTCTGGGCCATGTCATGTGTCCCAGAAGACTGCGGAGAGGGAGGGGGAAGGAGAACTTCAACTTCCAATCATCTAGGGGGTTGGAGTGGAAGTGGGAGTGGGTACCTGTCAAAATTAGGTACCTGCTCCCCCCCCCCACGTTCCCCAAAAGTGTAATTTCTTAACCAGAAGTGGGGGAGGAGGCCGTAAAGCAGGATTTTGGGTGGAACTCCACTTTAAGCGATGTTGAACACTTTACATTTTGTGTAGGATGAGTTCTTTGGGTATTGGATGGTGAAGAACCCATCTGGCTGCTGGGACAATAGACTGAATGTAGTTACCAGGGATAGAGATAACTGAAGACTATGCCAGCTGTATTAATATGACTGGATTTATGTGAGCAGGGAACGCTGAGTTTGGTATGTTGCTGCCATGTTTGATACTGGCCATGGTGATGACCAAAGATCTGGAAATATGACTGGGATCTCTTCGCCCTCCCTCCTTACTGGCCTCATCTTCTGACTCTCCTGAACCAGAAGTGTCCCCTTCCCTAAGAGTCCCAGAGCATATGCAATATCCCAGACTAAATGCTGCCATGCTGTGATGCAGGTTATATGCCTGGGGGACTGGAGCCAAAGGGAGCCAGAGCTGTTGGTAACTCTACCAGCCCAGGCTTTGAAGTTGCAAATCCCATGCTATCTTCAGCCAGGTAATGTTTGTGATAATCACATACATATAAATAAATGATGTAGCGCTTAAACATAGACAAAGTATGATAAAGTGATCACCAAGTGAAATAACTAAATCCTCATTCCTAGCATAAGCCTTGGAATAGTGAAGCAATCCACATGTGCAGGAACAAATAAAAAGTCCTTTCTCCACACAAGCACTGCAAACAGTACACACGGGAAATAAAATCCTATAATGTTGCGCTCCCAAAACACTCCAATTTATATATGGAATCACTTTATCTATGAATGGATGAATCCCCCTGATGAAGCCACGTGACCAGTGGCGTAACGCGTAGGGGTGGGACTGTAACGTCACTCGGAGGGAGTCAGTTCATTTGCCGGACCACGGGTGCATGCCTCTGACAGTCAGCGGAGGACTCGGTTCATATTGTGATACGGATTTTGAATACAACACATGTGAGTGTTATACTTGGAGTCAATAAAGCCAATCTTTATAAAGGATAAAACACCATGTTGAGATCTTTTTCCTATGTGGAGAGCCGTATGGAGATGAGAGTATAGAGGAGTTGCATCCTCTGGAGAAGGGATCAATCCCAGAGCATATGTTAATAGCGGCGAATATCCATTGTTCCAAAGGAGGGAGTCCTAGTCAAGTAGGTTCCATAGGAGGAGAACCAAAAGCGCATATAGCCTAATTATAGGCAGAGAAGGAGGTGAGCGTACATCTGCACTAATGGGAGGATTCACAATCAGTCACGGATTCACATGCAATATGGATTGAAGATTAATTAACAGCACAAAGTCACTATTATTATATGAGACACTGTTTTCACATATGCATTTATTAATTTATTTATGCACATTGATCATTTGAATAATTTTTTATAAGTGAAGTTATATTCATTCTTTAATCACAGGTCTTATTTTAGTATAATCACAGAGGTTTCTTTTAATATCAATTCAGTATATTTTTTATGTCATTTGATTTATTATATATATTTTTTTTATTTTTTCTGCATATGGTTCTTAGGACATAGATAAAGTGATTCCATATATAAATTGGAGTGTTTTGGGAGCGCAACATTATAGGATTTTATTCACATTTTTTTCACATTGGTAGTTATGTGTTAGATGTTTGCGATCCGACTATATAGAGGACATATATTTTATGTTGTATATTAGGGAGACCTTTTTTTGTTTTCTGGCTCGCAAGACACTTTAAGTACACACGGGAAAGTCCAGTAATCCGTGTCACATTCCTCTTAAGCATGCAAAACAAAGGAATGTGTATGAACCCACACACCCTCGAATGTGATCCAGGAATGGCTAGAATGGCCTCTCACCTCCAACCTGCGACCCTGCAGGGCCACAGCGCTTTATATAAAATACCACCACCAGAACTAGGATGGGCTCCTCACGATGTAACTTGAAGATGTTTCTACAGGACACAGCTTCCACCTCTCTTTGATATCCTTGCGGGCCAATGAGCCAGATAAATCCCAGCTCAGATCCCCATAAGACAAAAAAAAATATCCTCCATAGTGCAGACTGTTTATTAAAACATATAAAAGCAATGAAAACACACTCACATGGGCAGAGTTTCATATAGCGTTTTTCCCCATATGCTGGGTGTAGGCATAGACCTCAAGGGTGTTCAAAGATGGCGCCACGCCGGAAGTGCGTCACCACGTAGAACCGTTGACGCGTTGCGTCACGTGACCTCGTGACTTCATCAGGACTAACGTGATTGGTCTATCACACTTCCTTAAATAGACCTGGATTAGCACCAATGGGAAACCCATTGGGCGGGATCACGGCAGCCATATTCCTGTAGCCCGTTATTAGCAACCGCAACACACAGGATACAGGACATTATATACCCGGGACTGGATAGAAATATATCAAAAATTGCTGAAACCAGTCAGTAAATGTCCCGGATTCTAAAAACCATATTCAAAGCCCCCCAGACGAGTCCTCATTAGATTGCCTACTGCCAGCCCAGTACCACCTTTAACACTTTATTTCATTAAAAACATAGACAGTATATATAGGACACCATATATAATATGTCCTGGTGACTATAGTCAATCCTTAGATCCAAAATAAGATCTATTGGATATATCGAAGAAAAATGTATATATATGGCCCCAAACAACAATTTAGAACGACATAACAATATAAAACCCGTAAAAAAAGTAAAAACACATAAAATGATAAAAATAATTGACCACCTATAGGCGTATGCACATCACCCCTCATATTTACAGATAATATGACGAAAAAAATTCTGAATTGATAATACACCAAATAATAATGGTACATACGAAAGGTCAAAAATAAATAGATAGTACAGATATAATATCAGCATTAAAACAATAGATAAATTCAATAGTCGCTGATAAAACAATTTAAATCAAATTCAATATTTAATCCTTTCGGTACCTGTGTATCCATAATAAAAATCCACTTCGACTCTGTCTGACTCAATACTCTGACCTTGTGACTCCCTCTCCAGTGTCTGCGATATTTCTCCACTCCCCAAAAGGAGAGACTAGCCGGGTCTTTATTGTGATATTGCAAAAAATGTTTAGAGACACTATGTTTCGGAAAGCCCTTTCGGATATTTTGGACATGTTCTCTAAGTCTAACCCATAATGGCCTTTTCGTCCGTCCTACATATTGGAGGCCGCAACCGCATTGCAACACGTATACTACCCCCTCCGTCCTGCAGGATATAAAATCCTTAATCTGAAATTCTTTTTGGTTACTGGTAGAAATAAAGGACTTATGTCTGGGGTTAGGGGCTTTAATAGCTCGACATGCGTAGCACATTTTACAAGGAAAAAACCCCTTTTGATCTAAAAACGTAGCTTTTTTATTATTGGGTGGATAAAAAACATTGTGTACTAGTGTGGATCTCAATGTGGGGGCTTTCCTATATATAAATTTAGGGACTGATGGTAACATTTTACACAATACAGGGTCAGTGAGTAAAATCGACCAATGTTTTTTAAAAACATTCTCTATCTTCCTATAATTAACCGTGAAGTCTAACACAATTGCCAATTGATTATCAAATTCCATGGTCTTTTGCTTGTCCACTAGAAGACGGCTCCTATCCATATCTCCTACTTCAATGATTTTGCTTTGTATAATATCTCTTTGGTATCCTTTATCAACAAACCTCTCTTCCATAATTTCAGCCTGCTTCAGGAACTCTTCCTTTGCAGTGCAATTCCTCCTTAGTCTAATCAGCTGACCTTTGGGGATGTTCAGAAGCCATGGGGGGTAATGGCAACTATCCAATGGGATGTAACCGTTACGATCTACTTTCTTAAAGAAAGTTTTTGTACACAACGTCCCCTCATGTATATACACACATAGGTCCAAAAAATTAATTGATACCTGATTAACCTCCCATGAAAATTTTTCCTTACGAAAGGAACACAAAATAGAGCCTTGTCAATTGGTATCAATAGATTAAAGAAGAGAAATGACATAATTATTAGGCCGGCGGATAAAGGTGGAGGAATAGTGATACTGACTAAAGAGTATTATGAAAAAGAAATGGAAATGCATCTAAGTGATGAGACCACATACTCAGCCCTACCAAAGGATCCTACTAATTTATATAAAAAAGACCTTATGAAGCTTATTAAGAAAGGAAAAGATAAGAAATTATTAAATAAAAAAGAGGCACAATATTTAAATCCAGAAGTGTGCAGAATACCAGTCATATATATGATACCCAAGATTCATAAGGATTCAGAGAATCCACCAGGGAGGCCCATAGTGAATGGGATAGATTCCGTGATGTCAAGAATGGGACAGTATGTGGATTTTTTCCTCCAACCTTTAGTTAGTAACACTAAGGCCTATTTGAGAGATACCAAGCATCTCATACAGGTGCTGGACAACATAAAAGGGAGTAATCAAATGTTTTTTGAGAGCGCTGATGTATCGGCCTTATACACAATAATTAACCATGAAGATGCAGTCAATTCAGTCAATTGGGGTCTGAGAAAGTTCAGTCAATTTAATTGGACGCAGAGGAGATATATTACAGAATGTTTGGACTATTGCCTATCTCACAACTATTTTTGGTATAGAAATGTATTCTATAAACAAACCAGGGGTGTGGCTATGGGGGCGCGATTTTCTCCCAGTGTGGCCAATCTCTTTATGGCCCACTGGGAGGAGGAGGCGGTATACCATCAACCCCCACAGCAATTAATCCTGTACAAGAGATACATCGACAATGTGTTCATCGTCTGGGATGGTACAGAAGATGATCTACTGTTATTCCTTAATCAGTTGAATATTAATAACCGGAATATAAAATTTTCATGGGAGGTTAATCAGGTATCAATTAATTTTTTGGACCTATGTGTGTATATACATGAGGGGAAGTTGTGTACAAAAACTTTCTTTAAGAAAGTAGATCGTAACGGTTACATCCCATTGGATAGTTGCCATTACCCCCCATGGCTTCTGAACATCCCCAAAGGTCAGCTGATTAGACTAAGGAGGAATTGCACTGCAAAGGAAGAGTTCCTGAAGCAGGCTGAAATTATGGAAGAGAGGTTTGTTGATAAAGGATACCAAAGAGATATTATACAAAGCAAAATCATTGAAGTAGGAGATATGGATAGGAGCCGTCTTCTAGTGGACAAGCAAAAGACCATGGAATTTGATAATCAATTGGCAATTGTGTTAGACTTCACGGTTAATTATAGGAAGATAGAGAATGTTTTTAAAAAACATTGGTCGATTTTACTCACTGACCCTGTATTGTGTAAAATGTTACCATCAGTCCCTAAATTTATATATAGGAAAGCCCCCACATTGAGATCCACACTAGTACACAATGTTTTGGATCCACCCAATAATAAAAAAGCTACGTTTTTAGATCAAAAGGGGTTTTTTCCTTGTAAAATGTGCTACGCATGTCGAGCTATTAAAGCCCCTAACCCCAGACGTAAGTCCTTTATTTCTACCAGTAACCAAAAAGAATTTCAGATTAAGGATTTTATATCCTGCAGGACGGAGGGGGTAGTATACGTGTTGCAATGCGGTTGCGGCCTCCAATATGTAGGACGGACGAAAAGGCCATTATGGGTTAGACTTAGAGAACATGTCCAAAATATCCGAAAGGGCTTTCCGAAACATAGTGTCTCTAAACATTTTTTGCAATATCACAATAAAGACCCGGCTAGTCTCTCCTTTTGGGGAGTGGAGAAATATCTCAGACACTGGAGAGGGAGTCACAAGGTCAGAGTATTGAGTCAGACAGAGTCGAAGTGGATTTTTATTATGGATACACAGGTATCGAAAGGATTAAATATTGAATTTGATTTAAATTGTTTTATCAGCAACTATTGAATTTATCTATTGTTTTAATGCTGATATTATATCTGTACTATCTATTTATTTTTGACCTTTCGTATGTACCATTATTATTTGGTGTATTATCAATTCAGAATTTTTTTCGTCATATTATCTGTAAATATGAGGGGTGATGTGCATACGCCTATAGGTGGTCAATTATTTTTATCATTTTATGTGTTTTTACTTTTTTTACGGGTTTTATATTGTTATGTCGTTCTAAATTGTTGTTTGGGGCCATATATATACATTTTTCTTCGATATATCCAATAGATCTTATTTTGGATCTAAGGATTGACTATAGTCACCAGGACATATTATATATGGTGTCCTATATATACTGTCTATGTTTTTAATGAAATAAAGTGTTATTTTACAGGTGGTACTGGGCTGGCAGTAGGCAATCTAATGAGGACTCGTCTGGGGGGCTTTGAATATGGTTTTTAGAATCCGGGACATTTACTGACTGGTTTCAGCAATTTTTGATATATTTCTATCCAGTCCCGGGTGTTGCGGTTGCTAATAACGGGCTACAGGAATATGGCTGCCGTGATCCCGCCCAATGGGTTTCCCATTGGTGCTAATCCAGGTCTATTTAAGGAAGTGTGATAGACCAATCACGTTAGTCCTGATGAAGTCACGAGGTCACGTGACGCAACGCGTCGACGGTTCTACGTGGTGACGCACTTCCGGCGTGGCGCCATCTTTGAACACCCTTGAGGTCTATGCCTACACCCAGCATATGGGGAAAAACGCTATATGAAACTCTGCCCATGTGAGTGTGTTTTCATTGCTTTTTTATGTTTTAATAAACGGTCTGCACTATGGAGGATATCTTTTTTTGTCTTATGGGGATCTGAGCTGGGATTTATCTGGCTCATTGGCCCGCAAGGATATCAGAGAGAGGTGGAAGCTGTGTCCTGTAGAAACATCTTCAAGTTACATCGTGAGGAGCCCATCCTAGTTCTGGTGGTGGTATTTTATATAAAGCGCTGTGGCCCTGCAGGGTCACAGGTTGGAGGTGAGAGGCCATTCTAGCCATTCCTGGATCACATTCGAGGGTGTGTGGGTTCATACACATTCCTTTGTTTTGCATGCTTAAGAGGAATGTGACACGGATTACTGGACTTTCCCGTGTGTACTGTTTGCAGTGCTTGTGTGGAGAAAGGACTTTTTATTTGTTCCTGCACATGTGGATTGCTTCACTATTCCAAGGCTTATGCTAGGAATGAGGATTTAGTTATTTCACTTGGTGATCACTTTATCATACTTTGTCTATGTTTAAGCGCTACATCATTTATTTATATGTATGTGAGTATCATCTGTTTGGTATAGGATTGGATGTTAGCAGCTGCTGAATATTTGGTGTGTGCCTTATATTTTTTCCATTACTGCCTTACATAAGAGCGCAAGAGGATTTTGTATTATAATGTTTGTGATAATGGCACTACCCAGCTGGCCACCCTTCACCTAGATAAAAATCACACATGCACCCTGCCTGACAGATATTCTTATACTGATAGCGCACTGGCTCATCATGATTTAGACCGGATTCCATGAGTTCCCTTGTCAGGCCAAGAGGATCTGTGGCCATTTCAGTGGCTGTATTCAGCCAGTATTCTCCTGACAGAATTACAGCACCAACGGGTGCTACCTGCCAACCACCTCATCTGTGAAACCCCACATGCTGAAACTCAATATTGCATCATCATCATCATGCATCAGTGTATACCTCTGTGATTACTGTACATTGACAGGCTCTGGGGAGCTGGGGTTCTCCCTGTATTCATCATTAAAGGAGAAGTACAGCCAAAGCTTTTTTGGCTGTACTTCTCCTGTGGATCACAGGAGTTCAGTTCCTTCAGCACTCCTCTGACCCCTTTTCAGCTAACAGCAGGCTAAAGCCCACTGTCAGCTGATGTCACTCAGACGGTCCAGGCTGGGGGAAGATCCCAACTTTAAAGTTGGGATCCATCCCAAAGTCTGGAGTGGCACCTGGATGAGCCTCTCAATAAGGTACTGAGAGCCTGAGCCAGACACTCCCTCCCCCTCCACAACCCAACGCTCCAGTGAGCATGGCGGGGGAAGAGCAGACAGCAGAGACTAACAGTCACTGCTCTCTGCCCACAGCAGTAGTGAGAGCTCATGTGATCACTGAGCTGTCACCCTTAGAGCTGGCAGGGGACAGATGCAGCATTGGATAATGCTGCATCCACCTAGGTATGTACACTGCTCAAAAAAATAAAGGAACACTTTGAAAACACATCAGATCTCAATGGGGAAACATATCATGCTGGATACCTATAATGATATGGACTGGGCAATGTGTTAGGAACGTAATGATGCCCCATTGTTTGATGGAAAGAAAAGTTATCAACCTACAGAGGACTGAATTCAAAGACACCCCAAAAATCAAAGTGAAAAAATGATGCAGCAGGCTAGTCCATTTTGCTGAAATTTCATTGCAGAAACTTAAAATGGTACTCAGTAGTTTGTATGGCCCCCAAGTGCTTGTATGCATGCTCCTAAAGAGATGACGGATGGTGTCCTGGGGTATTTCTTCCTAGATCTGGACCAGAGCATCACTGAGCTCCTGGATAGTTTGAGATGCAACCTGGCGGCGTCGGATGGACCAAAACATGATATCTCAGAGGAGATCTATTGGATTTAGGTAAGGCAAGCGTGGGGGCCATTCAATGGTATCAATTCCTTTATCTTCCAGGAACTGCCTGCATACTCTTGCCATATGAGGCCGGGCATTGCTGTGCACCAGGAGGAACCCAGGACCCACTGCAACAGCGTAGGGTCTGACAATGGGTCCAAGGATTTCATCCTGATACCTAATGGCAGTCAGGGTGCCATTGTCTAGCCTGTAGAGGTCTGTGCGGCCTTCCATGGATATGCCTCCCCAGACCATCACTGACCCACCACCAAAGCAGTCATGCTGAACGCTGTTACAAGCAGCATAACGTTCTCCATGGCTTCTCAGGACCCTTTCACATCTGTCACATGTGCTCAGGGTGCACCTGATCTCATCTGTGAAAAGCACAGGGCACCAGCGGCGGACCTGCCAACTCTGGTTTCAATGGCAAAATCCAATTAAGCTATATGGTGCCAGGCAGTGAGCACAGGGCCCACTAGAGGAAGTCAGTTTCTGATTGTTTGGTCATAGACATTCACACCAGTGGCCTACTGGAGGTCATTTTGTAGGGCTCTGGCAGTGCTCATCCTGTTCCTTCTTGCACAAAGGAGCAGATGCCGGTCCTGCTAATGGGTTAAGAACCTTCTATGGCCCTGTGTAGCTCTCCTAAAGTAACTGCCTGTCTCCTGGAATCTCCAACATGCTCTTGAGATTGTGTTGGGAGACACTCAATCCTTCTGGCAATGGCAAATATTGATGCGCCATCCTGGAGGAGTTGGACTGCCTGTGCAACCTTTATAGGATCCAGGTATTGCCTCATGCTACCAGTAGTGACACTGACCCTAGCCAAATGCAAAACTAGTGAAAAACAGTCAGAAAAGATGAGTAAGGAAAAAAATGTCAGTGGCCTCCACCTGTAAAACCCTTCCTGTTTTGAGGGTCGTCTCATAGTTGCCCATCTAGTGCACCTGTTATTAATTTCATTAACACCAAAGCAGCTGAAACTGATAAATAACCCCCTCTGCTATTTAACTGACCAGATCAATATCCCAAGAGTTTAATTGGCTTGATGCTATACTCTGATTAAAAAGTTGTCATTTAATTTTTTTGAGCAGTGTATAATTTGGAATAAATAAAAACCCACACTTCTCTATTTAGAATGTATGCAACATTTTGACACCTGTTTAAGAGGTAAGGAAAACAGTGAGCTGCAACAAGGCAGGGATTAATGATACAATCACTCTTTGCTACATTTTTCCTTTTCCAAAGTCCAGGCAAGGTTGTATTTAGTAAATTGTAGGTTTAAAGGACAACAAGAATGATGGCAGATGGCAAGCACTAGCACTAGCCATTATTGCTGTTGGCAACTGAGGTAGGTAACACATGTAGTGATATGCTCAGTAACACTGTGTGATCCAGTATGATTGTTACTCCACACAGGCTCAGCGCAGTTCCCAGTCATGTACTGCTCCAATACTCTTTGGCACAGGGTTGAGAAAGCCATATAACTGCACCATCTGATACCGGCAGTAGCAGTCTTTGAACACAGGAATGCAGCAGTATATCTTCAGCAACACAGGGTGGCAAGGCCTACATTACTGGGATGGCATCTGAAGGAGGGATGACTGATGAGCAGGGTGGTGGCACAAGGGGCACTTTGGAAAGCTAAACAAATCCTCTAGTTGGAAGATGAGGAATATAGTGTTATCCCTATCCATGCCCTACTTGCACAGGAACCTTGCCCTAAGGATAATTCTCTGGCCCTGAAAAGCGTGGCTCCCCTCTGTACACTATCCACTTGTAAATGCACATCAAACCAAGCACGACACTACCCCAATCAAGATTGCCACGGAAGGTTACTGGGATTTGTAGTGTCCAATCAGACAGCTACTCCCCCTGCTGACACCTACAGAGGCTGCAAGGGAACATCATTTCCCTAAAATTCCACTCCATCTCCAGTGCAGCAGGGCACCACCTACTGGTTGGAGTAAAAACTACACCTACCAACAATGACATCATTGACCTAATATGGCCACATTGAATGCCCAGGCTGCAGGCTTCCAGACATAGCCAAACATGGGTTCAGACCAAACCCAAGCTTATTCTTACTGATGACAACATGCTTCCTGTACTCTCATCCCTAATAGGAGGGCAGAGGTGTCAGCGGCTTCCTCTGCACCACTTTTCTGAGTTTTTCAAACCACAGTGGTCAGGCCTGGCTGCAGGCAGCATTCATGGATAATGTCTGAACCACATTATACCTAACTACATAAGGTTCAGGGCTGATTCAGACACTCTCAAGTATAACAACCCCATGGAATATAGGACCACTGGCCAGAGCTTGCAAAGTATGTGCTGGAGTTTCTGGATTGCCCTGTAGCCAGTGTGCTGTCTAAAAAAACCTTTGGTGCATTAAAAGTTGTTATTATGAAGAAGAGGTAAATCCACCTATCTCCCAACAGTGTAGACCGGCTCTCTTTTTTTAAAATAAAGGGTAAGTCACCTTTTGCTAAAAAATAAGAAATGCACATTTCAATTTTTGCAGGTAAGAAAAATTTGCATTTATTATTTTTTGTTACAGGAGCCTGTAAACCATTGCAGCAGTGATCACTTGATCACTGGTGCCATGCAGGTCTCCTGCAGGTCTGCCAGTGTACCTGCTTGCACGTATGCGATGTACAGGCAAGCAGATATACTGACAGGAAAAATCAATAAACTACCACAGTGTTCACAGTGCAGTGGTAGCTCATTGAGTACTTCAATCCGACAGCTGCTAAGGCTGTCGGGACTTGTAGTTTCTCGTTCACAGAAGACTGTGAATGAGTGACATGGCCAGGTGGGTGGAGCCCCACACGGCCACTTTTTTTTTAATTTGACAGCTTTTGGGGGGAAGAAGAACCCCCATTAGCTGCCAAAGTGGGGGATTGGGGGGAGCAGGGGCCGGTGCATTCATAACATGATACATGTTACATGTTATACCCTGAATATTCTTTAACCAGTCTTGGTTTATCCATAACTATAAAATCCCTGCTGCTAATGCTACAAACTAACTTTTTTATTGTAATCCAACCCAGAAAATGTAAATAACACCACCACCATTAAGAGCCCCTGCTACCTCTTCTGGACTAATCTGTTGTTGCAGAACTGTAAAGATGCCACACAATGTTTCTGTGGCTGGACCTCAGCTACCAAATTTCTAATGTTTGTGGCCAGTGTCTCATTGTTTATTGCAAAACAAAACGTGCCTTGACTCTTCCTTTTGTATTGTGGTCTAAGCAAACTTCTTTCATACTGTGTGGCCATTGTACAATCTGTGTTGTCATTGTCTCTCAAATAATACAAATGAATGTTTGTTTCAGAATATAACCTATCTCATCTCTCTCTTTTATATTGCGGCCTAACCAAACTGCTTACATACTGTCCAGCCACTGAACAATATTTGTAGCTTATTTTTCTCAGATAATATACTCCAATTTTTATTGCAAGAAAAGCCTGCATTG
This sequence comes from Staurois parvus, assembly GCF_062004578.1. Lineage (NCBI taxonomy): Eukaryota > Metazoa > Chordata > Amphibia > Anura > Ranidae > Staurois > Staurois parvus. The sequence continues at coordinate 5,251,839 of NW_028317953.1, forward strand.
TCTCTTTCTATTTGCTGCCTAATCAAGGGTTTGCATTCTGTCCTGACACTAGCCAATTTCCACCAAACACATGAATTCTATATTTAAAATTTTCATGAATATTTGGGCATGTGGGGGTTGGAGAATGCTTGGGCAGTGTGGGGTTGTTGTTTTGAAGTGTTTTTGTGCACTCCGTTTTTAAAATGTTATGGCTTCTACTTCCACCAGTCAATTGAGTCCTATTACCACTTGATAAAAAACATAATCAGGTGTTGCAGCCAAAACTCCCTAAAAGAGCTTTGTTTTCAAAGTTGAAATTAATTTGATTGAGGTGCTGCTGCTGTATTTATGCCAAGCTAAATGTAAAAATGTAGAACATCAATTACACATCAAAAACATATAATGCCAGAATACAATTTTGATGAGGCAGGAAGCATGAGCTTTGCTGTCTCAGCAAAGGGGTGTGTTGGACCACAGTAGAACGACTGCTGCTTCCATAAAAAAATTACACAGCATACTGACAGGAACTATGCTTGTCTGCTCAGGCTGTGGCTGCTTTCTAAAGAAAACAAACTGTGATACACCTTTTGTTTTTATGCACCTAGCATGTATTTAGCTGTTTTAAATCTAAGTTCAATTGCGCTTAAAATAATTGTGTTATAAGGAATAAAAGATGAGTAGAAAAAGATAAATGAAAATGAGGTACACAAGTGCATTTCTTGGCATTCTATTCAAAATAAATGTTGCCTACCTGACAAGTTTATATCCTTGAGCCACGGTTCACATATGTGCAGCCGTGCGGGCCACGTTTTGCGCAGGCACGAGAGCCCATTCATTTGAATGGACTCCCGTGCCCCATGACACGCAGGAAAGAAGTCCCTGCACTTCTTCCGAAAACACAGCCCGCATGGGAACCTCGGTTCCCAGTACGGTTGCGTTTTCCAGTGCGGGCGGCGTGCCATTAGAACTAATGGCACCCGCCCACGGGTCCGCATTCCTCTCTGCGGTTGGTGCAGGTGCACGGATCTTCATGCAGATCCCCAGCGGTACCACCCGCACAGATGAGGTAACTCTACCTTGGCTTGCACAACTGCAGTAACTATTAAAAAAGGTACCTCACTGTTGATTATTTTTGTATTTATTTTGCATTATGAAGAATTCAGCAGAAGGTCCTGGATCATATAAATAGGGTGGAAGCACCCAAGACAGACAGAAACAGAACCAGGATTTATGGCAGAAAGATTTACTGTTGGAGAATTTAAGAAATACAGTATAACAAGCTCATTTCAGCCACCAGGTTCCATCTAACCAGGGGCGGACTGACAACTCATGGGGCCCCCGGGCAATAGGGGATCATAGGGCCCCTGTGTCTTTGCCCAAACTCAAAAAAGCCTAAGAAAAAGGTACCAGGGGCATCTCATGGGGCCCCCTACTGACCCCGGGCCCTCGGGCAGTGCCCAAGTTTCCAAATGGTCATTCAAACTAACATATAATTTCTAGGAGGACCAACTATTTAAGTCTTTCTTTGCAGTCCATAAACTTTATATCTACATTAATTTCCCTGTGTGACATCACCTAATAAGGAAATACTACTTCTTTATATGTCTGCTGAAATCACTGGAACTGAAACATTTCATTGGATTACTCTACCAGTTCAAAGAGATATTCCAGTTCACTAGCAAAACAAATCTCATTCTTATTCTGACTCTGAAATCCTCATCAAAAAATTTTACCGAATGTGATCAGTAATACAGTATTGCTTTGTACATTGTTTTCTCCATCACAGGGTCACATTAAATTGAATCTCCCCTTTTTTACTATTCTTTTAAATGTGTTGATTATTAGAAATAGCATCTATAATTTTCTATGTTTCTGTTGCAGTTGGGATTAGCATAAAAAAAACAATGAGCTTCCAGCTTTCCTTCTACTGTTTCTCTTCTTTGGTTTCTGTCACTTTCGAGTTTGGCAAGCTGTTAATTAGATTAGTGAGATCTCCAGCTTCTGTATGCTAGGAGACTGCATATGTACTGGTTGCAACACTTAGTAAAAAGTGGAGGGCATTAGAAGAATATAGATAATGACAGAATAAATAAATGTCAAGTAAGTTAGAGGTATTATTATTATTATTATTCAGGGTTTATATAGCGCCAACAGTTTGCTCAGCGCTTTACAATATAACAGGAGACAATACAGCAACAATACAGTTCAATACAAGAGGGCTAGGAAGGCCCTGCTCCTTGGAGCTTACAATATAAGAGATATAAAGGTATAACGTTTGCTGCAGTTTAACTAAGACATATAAAGGAAACCTATACTAAGAGAAATATGAGGCTGTTATTTCTGGCCCTTCATTCTGAAAATGCTAGATGCCTGTCTGCCATGCTGACCCCTGGTTTCAGAACCACTTACCTAGAATAAGTATTCAGGCCAGCAGTTCTTTTGTCACTCTGATTTTATTGACTTCATAAATGTTACTGGTCAGTGGATCACAAAATATTGATGTCAGGGACCACCAGGTAAGTAGCATATTCAAAAGGTTGGTAAGCAATGACAGCATATTTCACTCAGCACAGGTCCCGCTTCCTATAAGATACTATAAAAATCCTTTTTGACTAAGATCAGACTTTAACATGTTTTTTTTTATGCTGAACATATAAGCTATTATATTATATTTAGCTTTCAATACCTATTCTTTTTTGAGCCATAGTTTATTATGTTTACGCTGGAGTGAAAAAGGACAGATTGCTAAAATATTCAGATGGCAAACTGTTTAATAGCACATTAACATTGGTAAACATCTATTTATTTATTAACATTCACAGATTTATTCATCAAAGTTTTAAAAACAGTCTGGAATAGTTCCATCTTGATTCACACTCTGGTCTAATATTGAGTTTTTCAGTATCTGAAGTATTAATCAAAGCGCTGCCAGTACAAACACAGTGTTGATATGTGTCCAAGATTAAAAAAAAAAACACAAATTCATCTATATTTAACCGGAACTTGGAAATGAATCAGTAGTTCTGTACATATTTCATGCTTGTGTGTTTTATTGTGATAAATATTCCATGGTGCCCCCAAACTGAATTCCCTTGGTAGCACTGCCCACAGCATTTTAAAAGGGTGGGGGGGATTTGTCTTCCAACTGTAGAACTTTACTTTCTTGGCTGAGTGTTGTGCTCCATCCATTAGAGTAAAATGTTCTCGTAGAAGGCTACAAATTCAAAATTTTACTTTCATTATTTAGGGCACATAAGATATTCCTTCAGCTTTAAAGGAAACCTGTAATCAAAAACATATGGGGATTGTTAGGGTTGGCTTCTCCATCTGAAAATCCTAGTTACTTGGCAGTCATGCTGACCCTCTGATTTCAGTACTGCATGAGAGAGACACTTTCCTGGAACAAACAAACAAATACTTTTTCTCTGATATTCCTGGTCGACATACTTGTTTCAAGTTGGTGAGTCAGAAAACATTGTGGCCCATGGGTCAGCAGTACACAGCTACTGACATGTGTGCAAAGGTCCTTAAAGCCCTGCTCCAGCCAGGGACCCCCCCTTCCACCACAGATAATACCACCCGTTAATAATTAATGACTGCAGAAAAAAATTTAAAATCCCTTTTGACACATCTAAATCCATGCTCAGACAACACTCCAGGTCTTGATTATTATATGTTCTAGACTGCAGTGGGGAGGGTCCTTCTTTGGGTCCTCAAATCTCTATCTGAATGATATGGACACATTGGCTGTTCAGTGGCAAGGCCCTCTTAGGCTCAAAAAGGCTGCAACGGCATGATGATTGCACAATGATGGGACCAATCCACAGTGGGCTGGATCATTGGTTTCCACTACTGGAAAAGGAACTGCTTTAGATCACAAAAACGTTTAAAAAAACTGCTTTGGAGGGCTTGTGTAATGGTGGAAGCCAGGAGGGGCATGGCAAGGATGGGGGCACTTTAGATTTTTCCAGAGATGGGCTTTAAATGTAAGTGTTTGAGTATCATTTTGTATTATTGGTAAGTAACTACTTTCTTATTTTTCTTCCTTTAGCAAGTGCGGACGTTTTTGCACGTGCAATCCAATCATGGTGGCCTGTAAAGGTGTGTGGACCCAGCCATTTTGGAAGGCAGTCATTGGTGAATTTCTGGCTATGTTTATATTTGTTCTTCTCAGCCTTGGTTCGACCATTAATTGGAGTAAAAAAGAAAACCCTCAACCTGCAGATCTGGTCCTTATTTCACTTTGCTTTGGACTAAGCATTGCAACCCTAGTGCAGTGTTTTGGACATATAAGTGGAGGCCATATTAACCCCGCAGTTACTATTGCAATGGTTTGTATGAGGAAGATCAGCCTTGCAAAGTCAGCCTTTTATATTGTTGCACAGTGTTTGGGTGCCATCGCAGGAGCTGGAATCCTTTATGTAGTCACTCCATCTGATGTTGCTGGAGGTTTGGGAGTTACTGAGGTAATCATAAATTCTACTCTATTATTTAATTTAACACAGAATCATTTATTGTTAGTTTAATATTTTGTAATGCAAGCAAACATCTAGTTTTGACAAATATTGGGTGGGGGGTCTTGTCACCTTGTATACGTTAGCACAATCCCCAGCTATAATCATAAATCAAAAAGAAGGTACTTGTATGTCCCTACAAAGAGGAGACTGTGGGAAATAAGGATTTTAAAGTGCCCAAATCCAAAACACAAAAATGAAGTAGAAAGAATAAACATAAAAGCCTATTTTTAAAAAGTATGCCATCATAAAATACATTAGATATCAGCTACAAATACATCATAACATTTTATATAATTAGATGAGCATGGGAAAGAGGAGCAGGGGGATCGACTTGTTTTTCCCAAGAAGAGCTTTCCCAGTTCATTTAACAGAGAATCTAGTTTTGCATAGCAAGTCTTTTTCAAAGCAATTTTAGAAATGTATCATTCTTTCACCCCATTTCCAAACTGGGCCATAGTAAAAAGATGTCCTCGGTTTAAAGTTGAAAACCAGTGTAATGGCTGCAGCAATATGCCAACACCCCATTATTGTTTTTTTCAGCCAGTGATTCCCCAACCACTAAAAGTGATCTGAGCAGCTGGATCCCTTTTAGAAGTGGCGGGAGCTTTCCAGTGGTTCTTGGGCTTACCTGCCTGATTGGTGAGCCCGGGGCATCACTTCTGATTTCAGCTGAATGTAAGCAAGACCATTTTATATGTAGGAAAGCACTACGTCAATGTTTTGGGGGGGGGTTTTTTTGGGGGGGGGGGTCTCATGCTTTCCATGGTAGAGAAGAGATGTTTACATTTCCTGTGATAGCAATACAAGTGATTAAAAAAAATGTAAAGGGAGAATGTGAAAATTAAAAACAATTAATAAATAAAAAGAAAAAAAATTTAAGCCGCCCTGATTCCGCTCGTGCTCACGTGCAGTGGTGAATGCTTATGTAGGTCACGCCCACATATGTAAACGGTGTTCACACCATACATGTGAGGTATTGCCATGAACGACAGAGTGAGAGCAATAGTTCTAGCACTATACATCCTCTGTAATTCTAAAATGGTAACCTGTAAACATTTATAAACCGTCACCTATGGAAATTTTTAAACTGTTACTAAACCCAGGACCCTGTATTTACTAAATCTGGTCTCCAACAGCACAGAACATGGAAATGCAATTATTTTAGTAAATATAAACTGCTAAATACCTTTTCTCATCAGCAGTTAGAGCAGTCTTATGACTTCTATCAGTGTCCACACGAGCACTAGTTAAAGCTTGTAGGAGGAGTTTTCTCTAGGAGGATGTAGAATCCCTGACCTCTGTCTGGGGGGCAGTGCTGATTGGCACTGCACTGATCACACGCACTCTCCCAAGAAAAAAAAAACCTCTCTAGCAATACACACCAAACTGAGCATGTGCAGAGTGTCTCCACATGATATGTCCTATCAGGAGATAAGAGGTAGACACTGGAAGAAGGGGAGGATTAGAGAAGTCAGTATAAACAGCATTTTTAGACAATGCAGAGGATTAACCCCTTATGTTACACAGTGACAATAACAAGCATGCTTTACTGCATATACAGACTGATTTTACTGTTGTGGGTTTAGTAACACTTTAAGTACCGTAGCTCCACAAACATGCGCAATTTTAAAGAATGACATGTTGAGTATCTATTTACTCATCGTAACATCTTCTTTAATATTTTACAAAAAGTATTATAGTTACATATTGTGGGGTTTTTTATTTAATAAATTGTATTTTTCCCAAAACAATTGCCTTGGAAAAATTGCTACGCAAATACTGTGTGACATAGAAAATTACAATGACCATCATTTTATTCTCTAGGGTCTCTGCTAAAAAAAATTATATAATGTTTGGGGTTCTAAGTAATTTCCTAGCAAAAAAGCACTGATATTTACATATATGAGAGAAGTGTCAGAATTGTCCCAGTATGGAAGTGGTTAAAAACCATTCATTTAGATTTAAGCCTTAATTGTTTAACTCATTTGCATGCAGTCCTTCCTATTAATCTAAGAACAAATCAATGATGTGCCACCTGGAGATTGGCCTCTGAAAGCATGTTATTATCTGTAAATAATGGAAAGGTCCACTTTTGCCAACTAAATAATGTTTTAATACTGGCAACAAAATGAAATGCCGTTTTCTTGCAATATGGCAAATGAAGGGCATTGTGCACAAGATTTGCACATAGAATTCCTACAGAACTGACATCTTGGTTTTGTGTCTGGCTCACTGCATTTCCTAGAAGCCTACACACAGCTGGAAGTCACATTAGAGGCAACCCATGCAACAGGATTTTCACAGTTAGGTTCCATGCACATGGGGCATTTTAATAACACTGGTTATTTACATATACACATTAGCTGTGTAAAGTCACGTTAAAAATTTGAGTTTTTTAGCATTCTTGCATTAGCGTTTAGCAGCGTTTTGCCATTTTTCAGTATCAGAGCGATTTTACAGCTAAAAAACTTCACTAGAAACCCACTAGTTCTGGGTTTTTTTTCCAGCCAAAAATGCCCCTGCCAAAAAACGTTGATTGCAGTCTATGTGTGCATGGACACCTAGGATAACATGCTGGGGAGCTTACTGGCTGTAGAAAAAAACATCAAAAGACAAAAACAGCAGCTGTAAAAATGTCCAGTGTGCATGAGGACTTAAAGCAGTGTTTCTCAACTCCAGTCCTCATGGACCCCCAACAGGTCATGTTTTCAGGATTTCCATTATTTTGCACAGGTGATTTGATCAGTTTCACTGCCTTAGTAATTACCACAGCTGTTTCATCTGAGGGAAATCCTGAAAACATGACCTGTTGGGGGTCCATGAGGACTGGAGTTGAGAAACACTGACTTAAAGGAATGCCGATGGTGTTCCCTTTGATTACAACAGTGGGATTGCTCAGGTTTTGTTAATGAAGGAGAACCTTCCCACTCTCTCACTTTGATAGTTTTTAAGAAAGGAAATGGTAAGAAGTGTGCAAGAAAGTAGAATGTACAACAGAGATTCACTTTAAGCTTTGATCAGAAGTAGGCAACATGAAGGCTAATGTGTTAGATTAGATAGATACAAAATGTTGTCCATTATCCAAAATGGACTCCCAGAAACTCATTTTTGAGTTCTCCATTTATCACTGGTATTCAATATTTAACATGTGGGGCTCTGGTGACACCTTTTCGGGGACCAGATCAAGGAAAATATCATGCTTGTTGTTATAGTATAAGGCCCGGTTCACACTACATGCATTTCAGTTGCATTTCTTCTGAATCCAAAATACACAGAAAGCAGGTTATATGGTTGTTGATGTCATAGTTCACATCAGTGCTTGCAGTTACAGTGTGTTCCGGGTGCAGAAAAAAAGTAGAACAGGCTGCATTTTTTCTGCACAGAACTGTACTGGAATGTGGTAAAATGCATCAAAAACTCACCGGAATGCACTGGAATGCACCAAAACACACTGGAACACGCATGTCACTATTTAAATTGAAGAAAAAGAGGAAAAAATTAATTGGAATGCATAAAAAAATGCACTGGAACGCATCAAAAATGCATCAAAAACATGCCAAAACGCTTAAAAATGCGGATGCAAAAATGCATCCAGAGCGCATCAGGACTACATTTCTATAGTGTGAACTGGCCCTAAAAGTGTCTCTGGGCATTTATATTATATATTAACATTATGTAACAATTAAAGGATAACTAAAAATATTAAAAAGGAAATGAAAAACATTATATTTTACCTTTTATACTGTGTTTCATTTAAATATAGCCCTCTTGCATTTGTAATTTTTGTATTTAATACATTCATAGGTGAATGCAAAGCTTTCTCCTGGTCATGGGCTCCTGGTTGAATTGATAATTACTTTCCAGTTGCTTTTTACCATTTGTGCAAGTTGTGATTCAAAGCGCAATGATATCACTGGATCAGTAGCACTCGCAATTGGATTTTCTGTGGCAATAGGTCATCTGTTTGCTGTAAGTAAAAACCACTGTAGATACAGTATATTATGTGAACCTGTTGTTATTCAATGAGTTGGTTTCTACGCATAGCTGCACCAGGTTTTGCACTCTCCAATTTTGGTGGATAACCCCCAATATGTTTATGACCCATTCACCCCTATTCGTTGTGAAAACAGGCGTGTTACCACAGCACATGATGTCATGCACACGTTAAGGCATTGCAATGTCATTGAGATGGCACCACAATGCACTAAAGCACTTGCATTGCAGCGTACCACAACACAAGGTAACAAATTAGCAAGTGTTGGGATGCGCTACATTACAAAAAATAGCATATATCCAATTTCTGGTCCATTGTGGTGCATTGGCAGGCCATTCAAATAAATAGGCTACCTTAATGCAATGTACATTAATGTGCAACATATTGGGCATTAACCCTCCTGGCGGTATTCCCGAGTGTAGCTTGGGGTTAAGTTTCAGTACCAGAAGTGGTAACACCGAGCTACACTCGGGATTACTCGGGATTACCCTGCAGCGTTGCTCAGGGATTTCCTCCAGCACTGTCCCCCCTGCAGCATCCCCGGCCATCTCCTCCGGCCGATGCCGGCATCCGTCTTCCGGGTTCCGGTCTCTGCGAGCTTCAGGACGTACAGGACCAGCAGGAAATTAAAACAATTTAAAATGTGACATTTACTCAATACACTAAAATCACATAGTATAACATTACTGTATCAAACCATTTCACATACATTTTGTCCCTAGTGCTTTGTCCTGTGCCCTGTCTGCATTTTTACTGTTCTTTATGCCTGGAAACTGAGAAACGTCCATGGCGTCCAAAAAGCGTCCCTTTAGGTCAAAAACGGTTTTAGACCAGCTAGAGAACAGCGATAGTAAATTAGAACCACTTGCAGAATTGAGTGATAATGATTTGTGAGGAAATTCGTCATTAGACACTGATAACGATTTTGCGACTAAGATCAGTGATGTGCGAACTTGGCGCTATATTTCAAATTTCAGTGTTTTTGGTTTGATTATATTATTGAATTACATTTTTTATTATTATTATTATATTATTTTTTATGATTATGTATTATATTATAATTTATGATTTCGTGTTTCAAATTTTATCATACCCGGGATGTTTACTAGACTCTTGTTCGGACAGATTTCAGTGAGTTATTCCTAAGAATTACAGGCTTACAATAAAAAAAATACATATTTCCATGCAAAAAAAGTACCAATTTGAGCACAGAAATACTGACATAATCAGACCGCTAGGGAGGTTAATACACTGCAAAAGACCAGATAGATGTGACTTGACCCTCAGGCTTTAAATGTAGTGAACTTATTTATGGTATAATGTACTTCCTTGTGCGTTTATAAAATTCCCTGGCAGTGCCAGCCTGGTAACGAAAAGCAGCCCTGGATTTTTACACCATCTCACATTTATGATCAAGATATGCCAACTATTACTATATCTGTAATATATCTGTAATTGCCAACCTTCACCTCCCCTCTATGTTGTTTGAGAAAAAAAATGGCATACAACAGTGGAGGAACAATGGGGCATCTGCTGGTACACTGGAGGGGAGTTTGTTCCAATTATTAGGTACTGATGAGTTTTAAGCTCATATTTGGCAGTGGTTTCTGTGAGCATTAGCAAAGGAAAAGGTTGTTTTAATAATAATAGATAACACATCCATCACTGCCCTACTGCTGGATAGAAAATTAAAAGATTATGAGAATGATCATGATGAATAATTTTATGAATTTATGATACATAGAAACATAGAAAAGTGACGGCAGAAAGACTGAGTGGTCCATCAAGTTTGCCCATTTTGGGGGGGGGGGGTTTTGTGTGTTTTTTTTGGGGGGGGGGTTGGTTTTTGTTTGTTACTTGCTTTTGTTAACTTTTTTGTCTGAGTAAAGATCTATGCTTGTCCCAATCATGTTGGAAGCTATTTACTGTTGACTGGCTCACTACTGCTGCTGGAAGTTTATTCCAAGCATCAACTACTCTTTCTTTAAAATAGTACTTTCTGAGGTTAGTTTTAATCTTTCTTCCAGTTAGTTTAAGGTCATGTCCCTGTGTTCTTGATTTTGTTTTCGTGTTTAAAATACTGTCCTCCTGAACTTTATTCACCACCTTGATGATGATGATGATGTAACGTCATGGCTGATGATCAGGTACCTTGGAGTACTACTGTCTCAAGCTAATCGCCTGCTAAAATGGTATGGACAAGAATGTCAAATGGTTATCAGCATGAAACAATGTTTATACATTTAACTTTCTCTGTTTAGCAACTTCATTTGTTTTATGTTCTATCCTTCTATAGATCAACTACACAGGAGCCAGCATGAATCCAGCTAGATCATTTGGTCCAGCTGTCATCATGAACAAATGGGAAAACCACTGGGTAAGACAAATTAAATACACTAATTATAATACATTTGTTTAAAGTCTATTAAAATATATACATATACTGTACATTAATTAATGCTAGTAGAAATCCTTATTAGGACTAAATTGAGGGAGGTTGTATTGCATTTTATTTTTTGCTTTAACACTGGCGGGTCTATTCGAAAAGCAACGAATGGCTTTAAAACACATGCACCTATAAGATTCCTCTGCTTTATATATATATATATATATATACACACACACACTGTATACACATATTGAAGCCCATATTAAATATACTTTACCAACCGTTCAGTGTCTGCTACCCCTCTCTGCCAATCCCTCCACTTGCTTCCACTCACTAAACGGATAAAATTCATAAAACTAACAACAATTTACAAAGCCATCCACAACTCTGCCCCCCCCCCCCCAGCTACATCACCAACTTGGTCTCAAAATATCAACCAAACCGCTCTCTTTGATCCTCCCAAGACCTTCTGCTCTATAGTTCCCATGTCACCTCCTCGCATGCTCGCCTCCAGGACTTCTCTTGAGCTTCCCCCATCCTATGGAAATCCCTACCCAAATCTGTCCGGCTATCTCCTAATCTGTCCGCCTTTAGACGATCCCTGTAAACCTTTCTCTTTAAAGAAGCTTATCCTGTTTCTAAGTAGTAAACTGCCATTTATTTCCTCCATCAGCTCCTCCCCTCACAGCTATTACTTTTTATATCACTCAACCTTTCCAACTAGATTGTAAGCTCTAATGAGCAGGGCCCTCTTTTTCCTCTTGTACCAAATTTTATTGTAATTGTAATGTCTACTTTTATTTTGTAAAGCGCTGTGCAGACTGTTGGCGCTATATAAATCCTGTATAATAATAAATAATAATACACATGTTGAAGCCCATCTCCAGGCAAAAATGAAAATACCTTCCCCCTTACTTATTCAAACCTTTCTATTTTTTGTTTTCAAATCTGCCTTCTAAAGCAATGTTTCTGGGTGTGGGGGGCTGGTAATCCACTCCCCTTTTGCTGACTTCACTCTTGAGAATTCTGTCCTGGATCCTGAGAGAACTCCTCCACTGAACAGCTAATAGAAAATCCCCATGTCATACAGCAAGAAGAGAGAAGATTTGAAATGTCACATTACAGTTGATAGAGGTGATTAAAAAAGATTTAGGTAGTTGTTCAATTTTTTAAAAAATTTTCATGGCACCAACTAGTTAGAGGAGAGTGGGGATGGAGGGCATGTTTGAGCCTGGAGGGTAGCTCTCTCAGTACGTCATATAGACTGGAGAGTGAGGGGTTCTACACACACTTCCAGCTTTTAAATCTGACAATCAGACTCCTGCCTGTCAGGTGGAAGCAGTCGTGCGCCCCCATTGTGTATCCCCGGCTCTGCCTGCCCGGGACCAGAATAGCAGGTGCTGCCAGGTAGAGGGGAGGAAGCTAAGCAGATACATGTCGCATATCTCCCCGTCTTGTTGCTGACTCAGAAGCAACATGTAAAATTTCACTTCCATGTCTCCCTCTCAGTTTCCCGGCCATCAAATTAGGTAATTTATTGTGTTTGTGTACTTTTTATTGAAATTTTGCATTTCACAGACCTTTGCAGTAAAATCGTGATGTAAAAAAATTGGAACTATGACTATTTTATTCTCTAGGGTGTATGCTTTCAGAAACGTTTTGGGGTTTTTATGTAATCATCAGACCTGAAATGATTTTTAAAATGTGTGCATTTTTTTAAAAAATGTATCTGGCAGCAAAAGGGTTAAATATGATTCTTTTATTAACAGCCTCTTAATTGTTCTGAAAAAATACAGTATTTAGATTTACATCTGTATTATTCATTACAATTTAACCTGTTTCCAGTCAACAAGTGGATATTTAATACAAGAGATAGATATTTTTGTGGCATATGACCACTGCTATACCTGTATGTGGTCACCCCACAGAGGTGGACCATTGCTGGATCTTTAGTAGGTTTAACCATGTCAGCCAAAGTGGTAGTTACGCATAAGGATATTTTTATTGTCATTCAAAAAACTTGTTATACATGAAAGACATCAAATAATATACTCAGGCCGTAGTGAACAATAATACAAGACAAATACACAAAAATAAATAAATGTGTAAATATAAAAACATACAAATCATTTTGCAATTATTGCAATCATAAATCATCATAAAGTACAGTACTATTAATGTAAGTTTGCACAAATGCTAAGAAAAGAAATACTAATATATAGAAGTGATATTTTAAGTTGATGCAGAAATATTTAATCTCACAGCATTAGGAAAAAAAGGTGTTCATGAGTCTGGTGGTTCTGGCCCTGATGCTGCATTACATCCAACCTGAAGCAAGGGGGACCAACAGTCCATATGTAGGATGGAAAGAGTCCCTCATAATATTAAAACTGCTCTTCAGGCATTTCTTGAAAAATTAAAAGTCAGCAGCTACAAAAACAGTGGCTGCTGACTTTTAATAAACAAACACTCACCTTTCCTGGGATCCAGTACCTTCCTCACCTGAGCCAGTTTCCTAGGGGTATTCAGTAACTCTAAAAACTTCTATCCCCAACTACTTAGTTCACGTTTATCCATTCAGAGGTCCCCAGCCTTGCCTGTAATCTTCACCTGTGTTTCCATAGACCTTACAGCAATGCGTCCCACAGCTCTCCACCATTTACACTGCCTGTTAAAACTATACTATACTAATATATACAGTTGTGTTCAAAATAATAGCAGTCAGACCTCACTAACCTGATCAATCACTGTTTTTGGTAGAAATGATATTTCTACATGGCAAATAATTTACTAGCAGGTGTAGTACAGTAATAGAAATCCAACAGACCCAACAGTCATGACATGCATGCTGCTGATTCTGTGTAATTGAATCACTAATTGAAAGGGGCATGTTCAAAATAATAGCAGTGTGGAGTTCTATTAGTGAGGTCATTCATTCTTTGAAAAGCAGATGGCAATTATTGCCCTTATTTAAGGAAGGAGGCAGCAAATGTTGTTCATGCTGGTTACAGTGCATTTCTCTCTGAAATTCTGAGGAAAATGGGTCGTTCCAGACATTGTTCAGAAGAACAGCGTACCTTGATTAAAAAGTTGATTGGAGAGGGGAAAACATATAAAGAAGTGCAGAAAATGATAGGCTGCTCAGCTAAAATGATCGCAAATTCTTTAAAATGGCAACTAAAACCTGAAAGACGTGGAAGAAAGCAAAAAACTACCATTCGAATGGTTAGAAGAATAGCCAAAATGGCAAGCACTCAGCCAACAATCAGCTCCAAGAAGATAAAAGAAGGTCTAAAGTTACCTGTGAGTACTGTTACAATTAGAAGACGCCTATGTGAAGCCAAGCTATCTGCAAGAAGCCCCCGCAAAGTCCCACTGTTGAAAAAAAAGACGTGCTGAAGAGGTTACAATTTGCCAAAGAGCACATTGACTGGCCTACAGAGAAATGGAGCAACATTTTGTGGACTGATGAAAGTAAGATTGTTCTTTTTGGGTCTAGTGGCCGGAGACAGTTTGTCAGACGATCCCCAAACACTGAATTCAAGCCACAGTACACTGTGAAGACAGTGAAGCATGGTGGCGCAAGCATCATGATATGGGGATGTTTCTCATACTATGGTGTTGGGCCTATTTATCGCATACCAGGGATCATGAATACATCAGAATACTTGAAGAGGTCATGCTGCCTTATTCTGAAGAGGAAATGCCCTTGAAATGGGTGTTCCAACAAGACAATGACCCCAAACACACAAGTAAACGTGCAACATCTTGGTTCCAGACCAACAAGATTGACGCTATGGAGTGGGCAGCCCAATCCCTGGATCTTAATCCAATAGAACACTTGTGGGGTGACATCAAAAATGCAGTTTCTGAGGCAAAACCAAGAAATAGAGAAGAACTTTGGAATGTAGTCCAATCATCCTGAGCTGGAATACCTGTTCACAGGTGCTAGAAGTTGGTTGACTCCATGCAACACAGATGTACAGCAGTTCTCAGAAACAGTGCTTATACAACTAAATATTAATTAAATGATTCAAAGGAAAGCAAAATCTTCACACATTTTTCAGTTTATATAGTGAATGTTTGAGTTTGTAAAGAAGAATACAAACACTGCTATTTTTTTGAACAGTCTAATATTCACTTTTCTTCAATTTGTTAGAGGAACAACACAAATTTGATATATTTTTCTTTATGTTTTGATTTGGAATAGATTGTGTAGTGCTCCCAATGCATTTGTGTGTATGGAAATAAAAGCTATTAGAAGGATTTGAGCTTTATTCACTTTTTTCAACACACTGCTATTATTTTGAACACAACTGTATGTATATATATATATATATATATATATATATATATATATATACACACATACATATATACAATATATTGCCAAAAGTATTGGGACACCCCTCCAAATCATTGGATTCAGGTATTCCAATCACCTCCATGGCCACAGGTGTATACAGTCAAGCACCTAGGCATGCAGACTGCTTCTACAAACATTTGTGAAAGAATGGGTCGCTCTCAGGAGCTCAGTGAATTCAAGTGTGATACTGTGATAGGTTACCACCTGTGCAATAAGTCCATCCGTGAAATTTCCTTACCACTAAATATTCCACAGTCAACTGTTAGTGGTACTATAACAAAGTGGAAGCAACTGGGAAAAACAGCAACTCAGCCACAAAGTGGATGCCCATGTAAAATGACAGAACGGGGTCAGCACATGCTCAAGCGCACAGTGCACAGAAGTCGCCAACTGTCTGCAGAGTCAATAGCTAAAGATCTCCATACTTCATGTGGCCTTCAGATTAGCACAAAAGTGCATAGAGAGCTTCATGGAATGGGTTTCCATGGCCGTGCAGCTGACTCCAAGCCTTAAGTCACCAAGTGCAATGCAAAGCGTTGGATGCAGTGGTGTAAAACACGCCACCACTGGACTCTAGAGCAGTGGAGACATATTCTCTGGAGTGACTAATCACGCTTCTCTGTCTGGCAATCCGATGGACATGTCTGATTTTGGAGGCTGCCGGGAGAACAGTACTTGCCTGACTGCATTGTGCCAAGTGTAAAGTTTGGTGGAGGGAGGATTATGGTGTGGGGTTGTTTTTCAGGGGTTGGGATTGGCCCCTTAGTTCCAGTGAAGGGAACTCTTAAGGCATCAGCATACCAAGACATTTTGGACAATTTCATGCTTCCATCTCTGTGGGAAGAGTTTGGGGATGGCCCATTCCTTTTCCAACATGACTGTGCACCAGTGCACAAAGCAAGGTCCATAAAGACATGGATGAGCCAGTTTCGGGTGGAGGAACTTGATTGGCCTGCACAGAGTCCTGACTTCAACCTGACTGAACAACTTTGGGATAAATTGGAGCGGAGACTGTGGGCCAGGCCTTCTCGTCCGACATCGTTGCCTGACCTTACAAATGCACTTCTGGAAGAATGGTCAAACATTCCCATAGACACACTCCTAAACCTTGTGGACAGCCTTCCCAGAAGAGTTAAAGCTGTTATAGCTGCAAAGGGCGGGCCAACTCAATATTGAACCCTATGGACTAAGAATGGGATGCCATTAAAGTTCATGTGCATGTAAAGGAAGGTGTCCCTATACTTTTGGCAATATAGTGTATGTACACTTGTATATATTTGTATAAACATATGTATACACAACCTTCTACTCAAGATACCCTGCTCTAAATAACCCTTCTAATCACTACTATCTTACATATGAGGACCCCTACTGGCTCCAACAGCTCAATTGGCTGCCTACTCTTATTACAGGATTCCAAACCTTAACTATGGTGACATCTACTGGTCAATTTGGGGAACTACATTGGACATATCCGTAAAGCTGAATTAAAAGGATTAATGCTCACCTTTCCCAAAGGTTTCTTGCTGGTGCCGACATCCTATCCTGTAAAGTGTTTTTTGCAAATCTTCATAGGCTGGCACAGGATGAGCTAGTCATGAAGCTAGTCACTAGGATATAGCTGTATGTTTTATTGCATGTCTCTTTTGCAATAAAAAGTCTGTCTGCACTTGTAACAGCAGAACTTTCATTCTGCATTAAACTCCAATATTATAGGTTCATGACAGAGTCACCAGTGATGCATATAAATACTGTACTGTAAGTTAAACATAGTAGTTTCTGGGAACAGGTAAGTTTCTGAGAAAACTGTGTGCAATTTTAAGCAAAAAAAAATAAAAATATATATATATATTAACCATTAGCCACCCGGCCAATGGCCATTTGGCGGCTTCAAAAGTGCTTCGTCCTTCCGGGTGCATGCCATTTGGCGTGCTCCCGCACATGCGCAGTTTGCGCTAATGCAGAGCCGCGCAGCGGCGTGATCTGTCACCGGCCGTGTACCTCGGACACGGCCAATGACAGATCTGAGTACCGGCCCCCGTTGCTAGTACCATGTGACCTGCTGTGACCAATCACAGCAGGTCACATGACAGTTGTATACAATGGATGGCTTCATTCATGCCATCCATTGTATACTAGTGCCTAGCTGTGAATGGTCACAGCTAATCACATGCGCATGTCATGTGATTAGCTGTGACCAAATCACAGCTAAGCACAAAAAGAAAAAAAAAAAAAACCTGAATGAATCGATTTCATTCAGGTAAATGCTTACTTATAGCAAAGTAATTCTTTGCTATAAGCAAATTGTGTAAAAAAAAAAAAAATACTGATCACTTCCCCAAAGTAGTACAATGTTACTATGGTAACATTGTACTACTTTGGTCATAGTAAAATATGAAAAAAAAATAAAAAAAATCTAATAAAAAATTAAAAATAATAAAAAAATAAAAAATATATATATATTTTTTTTTTCATACTGTCACCAGTCAGTGTCCCTGTTCACTGCCATGCCAGTTATATGATGACGCTGTACTGCACTGGTGACAGTATGTAAAAAAAAAAATAGTGAAAATAATATTTTTCATTTTTTCATTTTCCGAAAAATTCTGACAAAAAAAATACTTCAAAAAACTCGCCATGCCTCTTATGAAGTACGTCGGACTGTCTACTCTGCAAAAAGGGGTCATTTGGGGATATCTGTACTATTCTGACATTCTTGGACCTCAAGAAATTAGATTGGCTGTCAGTACTTCAGGATTGATCAATATTCAGATATATACCATAGTTTGTGAACTCTATAACTTTCCTACAAACTAAATAATACATCCTAATTTGGGTTTTTTTCACCAAAGACATGTAGCAGAATACATCTCGGCCTAAATTTATGAAGAACAATTATTTATTTGTAAACTTTTATAACAGAAACAAAGAAAAACGTGTTTTTTTTTCAAAATGTTTGGTCTTTTTTTGTTAATTTAGCAAAAAATAAAAAGCCCAGCAGTGATTAAATACCACCAAAAGAAAGCTCCAGTTGTGTGCAGAAAATGATAAAATTTTAGTTTGGGTACAATGTTGTATGACCGCGCAATTGTCATTCAAAGTGTGAGAGCGCTGAAACGTGAAAAATGGCCTGGGCAGGAAGGTGTAAAATTGCACGGTATTGAAATGGTTAATTATAGTGCAGCACAGTGACTAAGTAGTTAGCACTTCTGCTTGGCAGCACTATGGTCATTAGTTCGAATCCCAACCATGGCACAACCTGCATGGAGTTTGCATATTCTCCCTGTGCCTGAGTGGGTTTCCTCCAGGTACTCCAGTTTCCTCCCACACTACAAAGACATGCTGGTAGGTTAATTAGCTCCTGTCTAAATTGTCCCTAGTATGTGTATGTATGAATGTGAGTTAGGGACCTTAGATTGTACACCCCTTGAGGGTTAGGGACGGATGTGAATGCACAATATATATGTAAAATACTGCATAAATTGATGGTGCTATATAAGTACCTATAATAAAAATAAATAAATATTGCATGTAAGCGAGGTTCATTTACTAGAGGAGTATAAGCAGTTCAGCCAGGAAAGTACATTTTTGATTTGAAAAAGGCATGTTCATTTTGTAAAATGAATGCTATTAAAAAAGGGGAAACAGTTCTTTTTGAATATCTAATTATGAGCAAAAGAAAGAGGAAAACATGGAGTATTGCTAGCACATGAGTGTGTATTCACCCAGTTTACTAACATTCATTTTGCTAAGCAAACAGCCTCTATTAGTAAGCCAACCCCATTGTATGCATGTGAGTATTCTTATTCATATGTGCATATAGGTGTATTTCTAAAGGTGTTTAACTGTGTGTGTACTGTATGTACCACTGCATGCATTTAAAATACGTCCATCTGTATGTATGTACGTGTGTAGGAATGGGGTCCCAAAGATGTTTTTTCTTGACAGTATTTGAAAGCAAGTGCAGCTCCCTCACTTTATGTAATTTAGATTGGGACCAGCTAAAATGGTAATATCTGTTTTTATTTATATTTTAGGTCTACTGGGTTGGGCCAGTTGTTGGTGCTGTTTTCGCAGGATGCCTTTATGAATATCTTTTCTGTCCTGATGTTGAAATAAAGAATCGCTTAAAAGAAGTCTTAAATAAAGCATCACAACAAAGCAAAGGCAAGTATAGTGAAGTAGAAGAAAGCAAAAGTCAAATTGAATCGGATGATTTGTTGCTGAAACCAGGCATTGTTCATGTCTTGGATGAGAAAAAAGGAAAAGATCCGTCTGGAGAAGTGTTATCTTCTGTATGACTAGGACCGGCTTCTGCAACAAAAGAAATGCCACCCATATCGCCATCGCTATTTCTTCCAATCAAAGAAACTGATATATTACAATAGCAGCAATTTTGTAAAAAGTCACAAAAACCTAATTACCAAATATAATTTAAACATACACAATGTAAATACACTATAAAAATATTTACACACAAGATCTTCAAAGAACATCCATTTGGCAGATCTAAGGTAAATAAGAATGATCCTTAATTTAACAAGAAGTCAATACTGAGCCTAAAATCTGCCCGTTTAGCATCTAGATTGACAGTGGACATTAGTTTAAAACACCCACTGGCAAATTCAAACAAATGGTTTTTCCTCTGGCGCATAATTGGCTGTTGTGTTGTCAGCACTGATTAAGACATGCCCCCATTTAATCTATCCAGAAGCATTGTAGCAGCAGATGAGCAAATTCAAAATTAAGCCTTAAAAATATGATATGTTTATTAAAATGATTGTTTCTGTAAAATAAAATATATGTGTTTTTTAAAGATTTGTTTGCTGGTATAAACTTTCAAAAAGTAGTTTAGAGGTAAAGAAACAGCATGAAAAACAGCCAATGGCTGCAGGATGAAAAGAAAAACATTAAGCACCTTTCTGTCTTTTTCTGACCATGTATCTTTTCCTTTTGTTTGATCTGTTGAATGGCTGTAGCAATTCATCAAGACAGTGCAAAAGAGTCCAGATCACACTCTAAAAATAGAAGCTCATTCTGGTTATCTAAAAACAGCAGATAAACATATGCATGAGATGACAGTCAAAATATCAAAAGATCCCTATACCAAAGGATCTTCTTGTAAAATATCTTTACTTAAATGCACATTTTTTTAACTAAATATTCTTGTTTATGTAAGACTGATAAAACAATACTCTATGTATATTCCTTGCTTGTGTAATGTTTTTACTGTGTGGGACAGCAAATGACCATTAGAAATCAAAACAGGTCATATTGTGGATGTTCCAGTAGACTTACAGTACATACCAGTAATACCCCAGGATTAACCATCTCAGGGTTGATTATTCTCCATGTTCTTAGACAAAAGATGCTTGGCAGTCATTTGTAAAATAAGTCTGAACAAATAATTTATTTGTAAAATTCAAAATATAGGAGTGTGAGGGACAATCAGGATTAATCTAGATTTTTTTTTCACTAACTTAGAACGGCATCACACTTTCTCTAAATAAAAAATTATACATACTGGATGTTGGATTGCAAAATTAAGTTTTGCAAAAAAAATTCTCTGAAGAATTTTAGAGAAGCATTTCTAATTATGCTTGGAAAATATATATTCACATGCTGATCAATGAAACTAAAACTTCTATTTTATTGGTACTTAAAGTATGTTTCAACTCACGAAACCCATGTAATATATCTATAGCCTACCAGTCTATAGATGAAGTGGCTATGTTAGTTTTCTTATATTATTATATAATAATTATTATATTATTATATCACTACTTGACTACTGTAACTCCCTCCTCACCGGCCTACCTCATCAGAGACTATCCCCGCTTCAGTCTATCCTGAATTCTACGGCCAGAGTCATCCACCTTACTAACCGCTCCGTATCCGCCACCCCCCTCTGCTAATCCCTCCACTGGCTTCCGATTGCCCAACGCATAAAATTCAAATTACTAACATTGACGAACAAAGCTGTTCATAACACTGCCCCAAACTACATCACCGACCTGATATCCATTTACCACCCAAAACGTACTCTCCACTCCTCACAAGACCTCCTACTCTATAGTTCCCTGGTCTCCTCCTCCCATGCCCGTCTCCAGGACTTCTCCAGGACTTCCCCCATCCTCTGGAACTCACTACCCCAATCCATCAGACTGTCACCTACCCTCCTAACCTTTAGGTGCACCCTGTAAACCCATTTCTTCAGGGAAGCCTACCCCACCCTCACCTAATTGCCGATCTCCTCCACTCTTCCTACCACTCCATCCCCCACAGCTATTTCTTCCTGTACCACTATCCCCCCCCTCCTAGATTGTAAGCTCCAAGGAGCAGGGCCCTCGAACCCCTTGTGTATTATTGTATTGTTACTGTGCTGTCTCATGTATTGTCTCCCATTATAATGTACAGCACTGAGCAGACTGTTGGCGCTATATAAATACTGTATAAAAATAATAATTATATGCCAAGTACATTTTCTGCACGTACAGAAAAATACCCATTGATTTCGGTAGAAATCTTGTCTTTTTAACTTCTTGTGTACTTAAAGTGGTTGTAAACCTCTGACATGAAATCTGAACAAAAAATATCCCTCTATAGTGTGTATTTGTCTCAACCCAGAGCAATAAGTGTCATTTTTGTCTGCTGTCTCGTTTCTCTGCTATCTGTATGAGTCACTGCATGAGGCAAGGGATCCCCAGCACACAGTCTGTGATTGACAGCCGCAGCTCTGTCCCTGTGTGTTATGTGAAGGGGGTGTGTCCATTTCCTCCAATCAGCTCTCAGAGCTCTCCTCACTGAGCTCTGCAGGTTGTAACTTCGGCTCCCTGCCCCCTGATTTCTGGAAGCTCAGATAAGTGTTATAAATTCTGTACTTTGAACGGATGTAAAGAAGAGAAGAGTGCAGATAAACAGGTAGAACTTATGTAGGAGGAGTTGTTGCATCTATGTGTATCACCTGAGGCCAGTCACTTCACTTGGTATATCAAAGGGTTTACAACCACTTTTTACCCAAATTTTAAACAATGTTATCAACTTTCCAAGTCCTCTTCTGAGGATTACAGAACTACTCCTTCATATGGATAGCAGGATGTGTTCTATTGTTCTATCCTAGCATGACATGCTGCTTCTCCATAGATACAGTACAGTGAGTGAGCGATACTGGAATAATCACCAGTTGAAAATAAAGGAAACAAATTCAGAAAATGAAAACTAATGCATCCACCGCATTTAGAGACTGGAAAGCTGCAATATATTACATCCTTACTTTTGGGTTTAGTAGCGCTTTAAATTAGCTTTATTTGCTGGTTTGCTGTTCAGATCTGTTTCTGTGTAAAGGCATAAGAGCTCTACTCTGGTGAGCTAGTATGGCTATTTATCTACCCCCTCAACAGCTTGGCAAACGTATAAAGAAACATAATAGCTTGCAGCATTTTGCCTGGTCAATGGACCTCTGTGTGTAAGTAAAAATTACAAGAACTCCTATTTGTATACCCACAAAATGTTTAGCCTATATCACTGTAATGTAAAAACTGCCATCCACTTTATGGGACTCTTGGGAACAATGTCATGGTTTGACAAAACCGGTCTCCCTCTAGGACAAACCCAAGTCTTGCATACATTGTATCCTGACTGTACCAAATCACTTTTATGTTTTTCTCTGTTTATATAATTGTGGGAGGTGTGGGATATATTGGACAGCCTCAAAAATGCTAACATCATATTGCATTTCATTATATATGTTATGACGCATTCTTGGAATTACACACTTTTGTCTTGTTAGTGCAGAAAAAAAAAAAAATATTATATATATATATATATATATATACACTCACAGGCCACTTTAGTAGGTACACCATGTTAGTGCCAATAAAATATCCACCACACCATTACACCAACACTACCCCAGCCTGATCCATGTTTACAACATGTTTATGCCAAATTCTGACCTACCATCTGAATGTCACAGCTGAAATCGAAGAATGCCCATTCACCTCTGACCTCTGACATCAAGGCAATTTCATCCACACAACTGCAGCTCACTGGATATTTTCTCTTTCTCGGACCATTCTCTGTAAACCCTAGAGATGGTTGTGCGTGAAAATCCCAGTAGACCAGCAGTTTTTGAAATGCTCGTACAGTCCGTCTGGAACCAACAATCCTGCCACGTTCAAAGAAACCTAAATCCCCTTTCTTCCCCATTCTGATCCTCAGTTTAAACTTCCACAAGTTATCTTCACCACATCTAGATGCCTAAATGCATTGAGTTGCTGCAATGTGATTGGCTGATTAACAGTTTGTATTACCAAGCAATTGAACAAGTGTACCCAGTGGTGTATTTAGGTTTTGTGCTGCCCTAGGCAACACAAAATTCACCCCCCCCCCCAACAGAGAGAGCCTGACATTGACCAACAACACACCTGCCCCACCCCCACCCAAGACAGCCTTCCCCCATACACCGGCCACTCCCCTCCCAGCAAGAGAGAGAAGGACACTCATCTTCACAGCTCTGGACATCCCCGAGAATGAGAGTCAAGCAGCCCACAGCCTCTCTCAGATCCCACCTGCATGTGTCCCTTCTTCCATCTCCTCTTTCAGGAGGGTGGTGCTGCGCCCCTGAAAAATGCCGCCCTAGGCAAATGCCTTGTTTGCCTTGTGGTAATTATGCCCCTGAGTGTACCTAATAAAGTGGCCGTGGCCGGGGAGTATATACATATATATATATATATATATATATATATATATATATATATATATATATATAAAATGCAGCAGGCAGTAGGTGCACTTAACGGGACTTACAGCAGGAGGAATTTTTCAACGTTGTTTAATCAATGTATAAGATAATGCAGGAAAGTATTAGCACACCTATTTGGGTATTACTGCTAACTGGGTCCTTGATTTCTGTCACTAACTGGCACAGAAAATAAGGAGAACATCTCACTCCAAATCCAGGTCTCATGAATCAACTTACTGTTCACAGACAGACATTTTTGAGAAAGGTTAGAGCTAACAGAGGTTCAAACTCTTTCCAACTTCTGTATGTCTAAAAAAAAGGTTTTGGTTGGGGGTCCCACTTTTATAAAATGTTTGATTAAAATTGTTCAACTTAAATAGGCAGAAAAGTATTTTATTGATTGGATGTATTTTGTAAAATTTAGTATTTAGTATATAATTGTAATTTTGATTTTCAGCTGTTGAACAGAATTGTGTGGGGATTTGACAATCAATAAATACATTTTTTATTTGCATAAATAGATGTATATATTAAAGTTGATTGCATACATCTGTAAATCTACTGAATAAAAGTAAAACAAGTAATGTATTTGTATGACTTTGGATAAATGTACTGTTTTATTTAGAATGTATATGGAGTGTCAGTGAGAGCTATAGGTGTGTAGAAAGGTATAAGCTGCTGGCACTAAAGTGGTATCCTCACTAGTGATTGAAATATAAAAGGTGCAGCGCTAAAGTAATGAATGAATCAAATGAAATACTTTATGTACATGTTTTAGAAGTATTTCATTTGATTCATACTATTTTTTTAACTTGATATTTGCAGCAAAAGATTTTTACATGCTATGGACTCACCTGCCGTAGAAATTAAAGGTCAAATGATATAATAATCCAATTATCTTTTTTTTTACGAGAGTGCATGTGATCAGCACAGAGCCAATATGCACTGTCCAGGCAGAGGTCAGGGGTCCTGTATCTTCCTAGAGCAGAATGAAAATTCCTACAAGCTTTAACATGTGCTCTGCTGGACATTGATATAAGTCACAAGACTGCAATAACTACTGATGAGAAAAGGTATTTAGCAGTTTATATGTAGTAAAATAATTGCACTTCCATGTTCTGTGTACTGTGGAAGACCATATTTAGTGAATGCAGGGTCCTGGGTGTAGTTACACTTTAAGTATTTGAACCAGCTTTTACTTATGAACTTCATTGAAACAGTTAAATTATAACTAAAGGCAAAACATTTTTTTCTTTTTTTCTTTTTTTTTTTAGATTTGTGAGGGAATAGAAACACTGTTGGGTTTTTATTACTGTCTTTGTCCCCATTGAGGAGATTCACTCTCTCTACCTGTTCTGATCACCAGTGTCACTGAGAATAGAAGTGAGGTTAAAGTAAACAATTTGAGTTGTCACAGAACATGAAAGTAGAGAAAATCTTCTAAATGGGACATATGCTCCCATAACAACTGTCTTTGAAGGAATATCAGTTTGCAAGGATAACCTCTCACTTATTGTTACATCTACAGGATAGGAACTGAAAGGAATCTCACAGAGGGCAAAAAAAAACTCCACAGCAACTTTCACCCTCCCCAACTCTATCTAAAATGAAAAAACAAATAGACTTTAGATATACTTTACATACATGTACAGTATATGAGGTGTGGCGATTTAATTCCCAGAATGCCCATGTCGTAGCACTATGGTGGTCACAAAGCCATTCGCACTCGAACGTGTTCTGACATGTTCTGACTTGCACTTGCCTGGGTCGCAGTTGAGTCAGTAGAGTAGTAGAGAATAGTAGAAGAAATAACACGTGTGTGTGTGTGTGTGTGTTGCATTGTTGTTGGAAAATGGGTGACAGGAATCTGGAGTAGCGGATTAACATCAAATTTAGTGTGAAAATTGGCAAAAATGTGAGTGAAACTTTGGCTCTGCTATAACAGGCTTATGATGAACATTCCATGAAGAAAGCAAGTGCTTTTGAATGGCATAGGCAGTTTTCTCTGGCTACTCTGGCTGAGCTTAGCCAATCCCTGAAAACTCACCTCTTCATGGAAGCCTATCACACCTCCTCCAACTAACTGAACATTGTTCATTTCCATCAGTTTATTCTCCACAGTTATAACCTTTTGTACCACTTGCCCTGCCCTATTAGATAGGACCCTCTTGACCGTTTTGTATTTTATTGTATTGTGACTGTACTATCTCCCTTTATATGATAAATTGCTGCGCAAACTGATGGCGCTATATAATATATAATATAATATAATTATAATTACCAGTTATGAGTACCTGTCACCCAGTCCTAGCTGTTCTCCTTTATTTTACACTAGTCACTGGGCTGGCTTTGTCACAAATGCATAGTCATAATATTCTCTCTTTATCGATTCCTCATTTATTATGCAAATAAGCCCTTTTACAGATTGTAGACAATTGTTGGATATTCCTCAAGGGAGTGAATTTTAGACCTTTACAATCTATTAATTTGATATTTCCGTGGGTCCTCTTTGTCATTCTGTCACTGGCGTTTATTACTGCAGCTGCTTTTGCATGTTTCCTGTGCATATTAATACATGTCAGACTAAGTATATTCCTGACCAACTGAGAGATAGAGCTTGGCACCGAAGTGTATGTTCAAGTAAGTAAACATTCTCATTTTTTGAGTCATCATTTACTTAACAGAGAGAAGGGAAATGAGAATGAGACTTCAACTGCAGCTAAATGAGTGAAATACCACATTAGAATAGGCAAAAAAACTATGTGGAAATAGATTGCTGCTTAAATGCTAAAAAGATATAAGATGCTGTTCAGTTATTCAGCCTGCCATTCATCCACACATACAGGTATCCCTCACTTAACGACGACCGAGCTACGTTGCGGAAGACCGGTCATTAAGCGAGTTTGGTCGTTAATCGATCAATTGTATTCAGTGTGTACATTACTATATTCAGAACAAAGAAATGGACAAAGGAAACTCCAACTTGATGACTTTGCTTTTATTTGCAAGTATGGTACCACCTGGGCTGAACATCAGAAAAACAGCAATGCCTAGGATGGCTAAGAATGGTAGGCAACTCCATGTACAGTACTTTTCATACAGTACATACTGAAGACATTACAGTACTCACCGAGAAATCTGTGGAATTTGTGAAATAGAAAAAGCCACTAAAGAAGCCACCATAGACTGCACAGAAACCACCATAGGCCAGAAAAGACACCCTAGGCCACAAACAAGCCACCACAAGAAGATTCACCATAGGCCGCACTTCCTCTCAGTTTCTCCATCATAAGTCCCCCAGCAGGGTTGCAAATCCGAACAGCGGGTCATAAGTCAGAGGAAAGGAAATTGAATCAGGTCATAAGTCCAAGGACAGGTCGTAAGTCTGAACTGAAAAAAAACGGTAGTAAGTGCGAAAATTCGTTAAATGGGTGGGTCATTAAGCGAGGGATACCTGTATTGAAATTTGGCTTGCAGCATGGATGTCTGCTTAGGTTAATGAGAAAATGGGGGCCTACATGGGCTTACAGGGGAGAAAACAGATAGTAAGTGGGACCAGGGGATTGTGAAAAGTGTCATTACCCATCTTTTGTATGTGTATGCTGGGGGGTGATAGATAGCATCACACTTCTCAGGAATCTTAAAAAAATGTACAAAGCACAAATAAATGAGCAATTTAGATTAAGAGGGCAAAACATGTATTAAAGTTTTGTGAGGAAGCTGAGACAGAAATTATAGCACAATCTAACTATTGGCCTCTCAGATTCAATCTACTGATACCCAATTTGTATTTCCTTTTGGCAATTCAAAGGAGAGTTATGATACTCTAGCAAAACTGGATGTGCCTCTGTGCACAGTTACGCAATTTTAATTGTAGAATGCACAATTACTTGTTCACTCCATATTATGTGAGCTACAATCTACAGGTTCTTTACATCAAATATAAAGGTATAACCCGAAGGAATTATGGCAAGGTCAATATACAAGAACACAGAAGAGCCACCTTACAGCAGTAGGTATCAGCATGTGCCATGGGTAAAAATGTTTTGCATGGGCCAATCCACTATCCTGAGTGAGCACAAACTTCTTATTTTTTCGATATTTGATGGTAATGAAAAGGCTCAAATGTGCTTTACAATGAAAAATGTAATAAAGACATATTCTATACACATACATTGTCTGAATTAAAGTTGCACAGCCATAAAAATACACTAAAGTTCTAGTATTAGAGCCTAAGTAAAAGATGTAATAGGGAATACAGTTAATTAAAACTTGCAGGAACTATACAGTATAAGCAGGACATTCTTACCTTATTCCTTGTATAAACATCAAAAATGTAAAAGGTTTTTATTCTAAATTGAATGTGAATTTTATTACTTGTATGTTACATCATTTCTGATATGCTGAAATAAGATTATTAAAAACGAAGTATGTGTTTTCTGCTAGAAAGGAAAATATATCAGGAAGTATAAAGCTTTATAGTATATATACCAAATTGTATACTGCATCTGTTCAGATACATACCTACTATTTTGCATAGATATATATCTACTATTTTACATAGGTTAAAACATAAATCTGCATTGATATAATATTCTTATGTTCTTACTTGTTAAACAGTGCTTTATATGTACTGTGCCTTGTATCTAGGAAATGCTTCCAACATATACAGAGTTATCATAGCTGGGGAGAGCCCCACTGGCACTTGATATGAAACTCTATAAACTCATCATTTTGTGCTCCTCAGTTGGACCCTAGGGTAACATTAGATTGCTTTAATTCTTAAAAGATAACTTCTAATATCCTCTGAAACAGGGAAAAAGAAAATGAAGCTAAAGCTGTTACATTATATATTCTCATTGAACTGGTATCTACTTGAAATCCTGATTATTTTTTTGGTATTCTATATAACTCAACAGCAAAAGTGGTTGTGTTTCATAATTAACAGTGTTAAATAACTCCAAACTCACAAAACAATGCTTAATATCACTTTATTAGAAATTCTGGCCCATGTTATGATAGCCACAAAAATACAGAGGGAAATGTTGCTGTTTCCACTTCAGCTCAAATATATTCCAGCTCAGTCAGCAAAGCAGCAAGTACTTCAAGATGAGCTTTTTACAGTCTGGGTGACCATTTACCTTAAAATAAAAAAACATAATCGCCAGTAAAAGTTTTACAGTGCAATCACTGCACTTTCCCAAATCACATTCACAATCACTCTATTTATAATCATATAGTTAGCGAACAGCCAGAAAATATTACATTAAAAAAAGATGACAGCTTTTAACCCTGTAGACATGTGCTTTTCGTTTTGTAATGAATCGATTTTGGAAAATTAGATTTTTGGAGATTAAAATGTATACAAACCTCCAAATGGACATAGTAACAAATGTCAACAAATCCAAAGAAAGTTATAACAAAATTAACAAATGCCTTCATTTCTTTCGGATGGCATCACATGATGTGATAGTAATTTCTAAAATATTAGTGCAGCGCTAAAAAATGCATGTCATAAATTCCATAAACGCATGTGACTTAAACGCATATTTGATTAAAGTGCTGAAAGTGCAATATTAATATAACTAGTTCAAGATGACATAAAATGAAATAAAATACGTTCATCAGAGAATTCGTAAATTTAAACCGTCTCTTGTGCATGACTGGCATGTGAAGTTATCCGAGAAGAGTAACTGTGCAAAAGCTTGTAAAAGGAAATCCACCCTTGGTACGGATGTACACTCACCAGACCATAAATTATAATGCGCATGGATTATAATACATCGCACATCTGGGGGTGCAGCGGTATGCTGACAGCTACGGGGTCATCCGTCCATCTGTCAGGGTGGGTGCCTGGTGGTCCTGGGGGGAATTAGCTCAGCCACAGGAGCAAGAAAGGTGCTTATATTGTAGTATTTTATGTAAGGTAATAATAGCAAGTAACATAAAAACGTATCCACGTGGAGAAATAACATAAATAAATGAATAAAGTACCAAAATGGCCACCGCTCATCAGTAGCGGCGGCTAGAGGTCAGCTGTAGGGCTCCGCCCTATCGAAAAATTTGAAAAATTTGTGGCTGCAATTTTTATTCCATTGCATTTGATATTATTGAATAGTTTCACTATATGAATAATTAATCCACCTGAAATTTCAAAACTAACAGTTCAACATAATGAAAGTGATGAAATGAAATTCTACGATGAACAAATGCATCTGAAAATAAACAAAAATTTCCAGAGTGCACATGTCTACCTCCCTACTCCCAATCAGTGATTGGACAGTAAAATAACACCTATATATATACAAAAATGCAGCGCTATTAATATATCATGAATGATAATGATGAGACATAGTCCAATAAAAGGTGCTCCTTGATTCCCGGAGCAAATGATAAGAATGCGCACTAACCAGAAAGCGTATAGGTAATACGCATGTGAATAAATATCCTGAAGATTCCCCTCTCCTTTCTGGTCTGATCACGGGAATAGCTGGAAAGAATGAAGATCAAGCGCCCTCGTGTGGTGAAGGAGTGGTCCAGCAGGTCAGAGAAAACTCAACCAAGATAAAGTTCCCCCTCTCAGGAGCTGACACAGGAATCACTCGGGGCTGTAAAGGTTGAAGAAGCTCCTCGTAGGAGACACAGGGAAATACTCATAGTGTAGTAGGTAAGAGACTTTATTTAGAAAAGCATGGGTGCATAATAAAACACAATGGTGCCAAGTATGGGTGAACACACTGACCCTTTAAATACCAAGATGGCCGCCGGGCCTCCACCGGCGGCGTAGTGTCAACGGCGTCCTGGGCTCCAGCTGACGCGTTTCGTGCGCATGCACTTCTTCAGAGGTAGAGCATAGGAAATAACACCAACAGACGGATGAGATTCTTCTTCTATCTCCTGAAATCAGCATGTTCCTTATCAGTACATGTTCAGTTAACACAACTGATTGTCCCCAACCGATTTCCCTCCACCCCCCAGTCTTAGTTCTTATGTTAAGGAAATAACCCAAGGCTCATACAAATTCAGGTACCTAAACTTTAAAAGTCTATTTTAAAATATTAAAAAATAGTTTTTATGATTTTTTTTTTTACAGAATGAATAACTTTATTAGCTGGTGGATTTTAATATTGGCCTTCCCAGTGCCCAGAAGAGGGTGTCCACATGAAGGGCATTTGTGCCACCTACCTTCCTCTGATGGGATTAAGTGAATGGCTGGCCCTTCCCTTGTGAGCTGGTTCTATGGACCCCTAGCTTATTAATTGTGCATTCCGGTATGAATAGTAAAAATAACAATGTACAAGAACCCATTAAAAACATAATGTTCTTTTTCTAATAATACTTGTCCAAATTGAAGCCTACAATGTCCTCATGCAAGTCCCTAAACAGAAAAGGAAAGTTAATTCCTTTCTTTTTAACTTATGGCCATAAGTGTGTGTCAGGAAGATATTTGCCATAGTGCAGCTGAAGCCTCTGGACTTACACAGCAGCGAAAGGCTCAGATGTGCGAGGGCCTGTTCTGCTGTGCATAGTTGTGCGTATTTCCATTCATGCATGGACGCACCCGTGACTGTCCATTGCAAATGAGTCTATTTAAACCCAGCAGCGCTATCAGTCTGTGCTGTCTGATCTGCAGCTCTCCCCCATTTTCCTGTGTCTGTTTCTGTGAGTGATACCTGTGATTGACCTCAGCTTGCTTCTTGGACTCTGCCTTCTGTATCTGCTTGATCTGCTCCCACCATTACTGACCTTGGCCTGTGACCCGATTACTCTTCTGCCTGCCGTTTATGCCTGATCCGCTTATCTGTTACCGACCCAGCTTGTCTGACCCTGCATACAGTGTGCTAGCCTGCTCTGAAACCAACTTGTCCTGCTGTGATGTCTGCCTGCTACCAGCCTGCTCCACTGCCAGCCTGCCCAGCTGTGTCATCTTCCCGTTGCCAGACTGCTCTGCCACCAGCCTGTCCAGTCGTGACGTCTGCCTGCTACCAGCCTGCTCTGCTGCCAGCCTGTCCAGCTGTTCCATCTGCCAGCAAAGTGCCAACAATTCCTGCACAGACTACAGGACTGACCAGGCACTAATACCCCACTATGCTGTTGTGGTTGCTGTTCCACCTTCAGTGGCCCTCGAGTCGGAGGTGTACGAGAGGTCTTCCTCTGCCTGCAGGCTCACAAGCAAGGAACGCGACAGTGTGTGTGTGTGTGCATGCAGGTTTCATATCACTGCAATGATTTTTTGGTTGCAGTTAATGCTGAGTATTAGTCCAAACAAGGACAATGATGTAAAAGAGGCATGTAGATAACCTCCCACCTGGGCACTTAAAGCAGAAGAATACAGTACATACCAGTATCAGGCAACTGAGGTTTTGAAGGGCTACCTTCTTCTCTGGGTTACAGCCCTCAAAGCAAACTTCTGAATGTTGATGACTGTGTAGGACCATATGGAAAGGTCAGTGTGTCTGATGTTCTAAGCTGGTCCTTGTCAGGAGGATAAATCATTGGTGTTTCAATGTTATATACAATATAATGCAGTGATTCAAAATTTTATTTTAAAATATAACTTGTAAATATCTGGTAAATATGCAGAAAATATAACATTCACACTTTTATAAACAGTACAACCAACCCCAAACCTCATCAGCATGCAATCTTATACCATCCACCTGATCAGATTTAAATTATATGACGATGTGCCCTTTTAAAATTATTTTAAAGACCAAAAATTAGTTCAAGTTTTTTCTACTCTAAAAATTATATTTTGACATATCTAATATATGCAGCCAGAACTCAAGTCATGAATGAAGTACTTCGTAGTAGATTGTTGCAAGCTTTTTTAAAATATATTATTCAATTAAACTGTTTTTATAATACCTGTTACTTTATTTTGTGCACTGCCATTGCTACAAATTGGTTTGCTTTAACAGTTTTACATGCTGGAATTAAATGACTACTTTATTTAATACTAATGCGTGTCTTATATTATTCTGGACATTTATGTAGTCTGTGAATTTAATGATGCAAGTTCATCAGTAGCTTGAGGATAATAAGCTACATATATAAATTTGAGTGCTAAAGGCCTCGGGAATGTTGCATGTCAGCCCCAAAATCTGTGACCTCTGAAGGAAGTAATTATAAAAGTACCATTGTAAAAATATGTCCAACTTGTCCCTTCATCTTGCAAATAAAGAAGGCACTGGATTTACAGAATGAGAAAGGTGTCAACTAAAGAGTAACATTTAATGATTAAACACGACAGCCCGTAGACAAAATGGACCGCAAGGATCAGGAAATGTACACAAGTGATGGGCTTTGCTGTTTCTTGCCTTAGGTGAAGCTCCAGAGAAACAGCTGCATTGTATCCACCAAGAAAGAACTGAGGCAGCTGCACTGCCTATTATATATAAAGAAAAGCACATATGCTCCATAAAGCACTTCTTTCTTAAGACAGCTCAAACCAGAGAGGTCACTAGCTAAAAAAGATCTAGTATATTCCTTAAATGTTTTGACATTTAGTGATAGTATATACTCAAAGGAAACATTTAATTTAATGTGGTAAAGCTTCATTTTCAAAGGTGAGAAAGAAAGAAAGAAAGAAAGAAAGAAAGAGAGAAAGAAAGACTAAAGTATTATTAAACCTAAAACCAAAAATGTAATATACTGCAGCTTACCAGTCCGCAGATGTGGCGGCTGCATAATTTTTCTTTTCTCGGGCGTTTTCCCTCTGTTTTCACCTGACCAGTAACACACCACTTGTATTAGTGGGACATCACTGTGGAGGAATGAGTATAGGGGCACTGTTGGACAGCAGCATTGTCAGTCTGAGGAAGGGGAGTGTTAGATGAACTAGCAGATTTAAATTCACTAACAAATTAGCTGAACACAAGCTAATACGTTATAAGCAGTCACAGCAAACAGCTTTTTTTCCCTTCTGGGATAAAGGTTGTATATACATAAATGAAAGCTGATAATTGTAAGCACCACAGCTAGTGTTAAATGGTTGTCTCATCTGTAACTGATACATTCTGGTGGAGAGCTTGTTCTTTTGAATAACAACAGATTTACTGACTGGATAACCAGATAAAAATAAAAGAAAAAAGCCTAAAAAAGAAAATGAATGCAGCCATCACATCTATATCTGATATTACATTATATTCAAGCACATACAATAAAAGGCCATGAAGCCAAAAATAATTATTCTTTCAAATGGAAGTGGAAGTAAAGAAAATCATTTGATTCTTGAAAGCTTCTCACAATACTATTGTGTTCTTCTGGCAGGATGGGGGTGCAGGGAGCCTTCCCAGCCAGCAGAACACAATGATTACTGCTAGTGCCCATAGCCCCTGGCAGTAATTGAAAGTAAAAAATCAGACATGCTGGTTGTACCCAAGGTGATTGATGGATCGACTTGGGTACAACCAGCCTGCCCATATATAGATTGAATCTCGGCAAGTCCCTGTTGAACCAGTTGAATTTCAATCGATGTTTGGCCAACCACAAGTGTTTATAGATTTATAGGTTTATAGAGACAGATTAAAAAGCCTTGCGTTGCCATTGTCATATACACTGCATCCAGAAAGTATTTACAGCACTTAACTTTTGCCACATTTTGTTATGTTGCAGCCTTATTCCAAAATGGATTCAATTCATTTTTTTCCTCAACATTCTACAAACAATACCCCATAAAAAATTAAATAAACCACATGTACATAAGTATTCACAGCCTTTGCTGTAACACTCAAAATTAAGCTCTGGTGCATCCTGTTCCCACTGACCATCCTTGAGATGTTTCCACAACTTGATTGGAGTCCACCTGTGGGAAAGTCAGTTGATTGGACATGATTAGGAAGGCATAAACCTGTCTATATAAGGTCCCACAGCTAACAGTGTATGTGAGAGAACAAACCAAGCCATAAAGTCCAAAGAATTGTCTGTAGACCTCCGAGACAGGATTGTATCAAGGCACAGATCTGGGGAAGGGCATAGAAAAATTTCTGCAGCATTAAAGGTCCCAAAGAGCACAGTGGCCTCCATCATCTGTAAATAGAAGAAGTTTGCAACCACCAGGATTCTTCTTAGTGAAGGGCCAGATGGAAGCCACTCTTCAGTAATAGGCAAATGGCAGCCCGCCCGGAGTTTGCCAAAGGCACCTGAGGGACTCTCAGACCACGAAAAACAAAACTCTCTGGTCTGACTAAACAAAGATTGAACTCTGTGGCCTGAATGCCAAGCGTCATGTCTGGAAGAAACCAGGCACCGCTCACCACTTGGCCAATACCATTCCTACAGTGAAGCATAGTGGTGGCAGCATCATGCTGTGGGGATGTTTTCAGCAGCAGGAACTGAGAGACTAGTCATGATCAAAGGAAAGATGAATGCAGCAATGTACAGAGACATCCTTGATGAAAACATGTTCCAGAGCACTCTGGAAATTAGACTGGGGCGACGGTTCATTTTTCAACATGACAATGACCCTAAGCACACAGCCCACATGACAAAGGAGTGGCTACGGGCCAACTCTGTGAATGTCCTGGAAAGGCCCAGCCAGAGCCTAGACTTGAACCCGATTGAACATCTCTGGAGAGATCTGAAAATGGCTGTGCACCAACGCTCCCCATCAAACCTGATGGAGCTTGAGAGGTACTGCAAAGACGAATAGGAGAAATTGCCCAAAAATAGGTGTGCCAAGCTTGTAGCATCATACTCAAAACTACTTGAGGCTGTAATTGGTGCTAAAGGTGCTTCAATAAAGTATTGAGCAAAAGCTGTGAATACTTATGTACATGTGTTTTGGTTTTTTTAATAAATTGCAAAGATTTCAAAACAAACTTCTTTCACATTGTCATTACGGGGTATTGTTTGTAGAATGTTGAGGAAAAAATTAATGCAATTCTGTAGCAATCGTACATACAGAGATGGACGCGGTCATCCATCTTGCTCAAGATCCTCCATCTTGTATCTCTCTCTCCCTCCAATCCCCCTCCTCAGGAATGTGGTCTGTGTGTGTATGCTGAGTTCAAAAGGCATCAGGCCCCAGCTGGAGAGCTTCATGGTTTTAAATCCCAAATTAGCTGGTGCCCGGGTGTCTGTTAGCTTCTCAATCTGAGATAATCGTAAAACCATAAACCAGTCCTTCACTGGGCTTCAAAGACATGCCAGCTAGCCGTAAAACAGTCCTCACATTTAAAACCCACTTTTCCATATAAATTTATATCTTAAGGTAGGAAATAATTACATAAACATAAAGCATATATTTGGATAGCTCAGTTTAATGCGAGTCGTCTGATAT
The DNA here is from genome assembly GCF_062004578.1 of Staurois parvus. NCBI lineage: Eukaryota > Metazoa > Chordata > Amphibia > Anura > Ranidae > Staurois > Staurois parvus. The sequence goes on from NW_028317953.1 coordinate 5,288,110, forward strand.
CTTATACCCTTAGTGGAAGTCTACTGGAGAGCAGAAAGCCATATTGTCAGAGCCTGGGTTCGAACCTGGGCCTTCTGCGGTGAGAGGCAATGTTTCTTCTTGCTGAGCCACCTGGAATGCTGGACAGCTCCTTTGACAATTATTTGGATGATCCTACCTTGACCTTGTTTATCTTGAACCCCTTGCTCCTCCCATGAACTTCCTGATAAAAGCCATGTCTCTGCATTTCCTGTTTGCCAGATTATTGTGCCTTCTCCAGCCAATATCCCGCTTGTCTCTCCTGCTGTCGTCTATACCTTTGCTACCGACCTTTGGCTTGTTCCTGGACTACGATTCTGCCTCATCCTCATCTACCACCTTTTGTGACTGACCCTTGGCTTGTTTACTGACTCTGCTTCTGCTTGATCCCTACCTATTCGATCTGCTATTGGATTCTGGCTTGGTCATTCCCTGGTCGGGTGATCCTGAGATCTGCGACCTGGTACTAACACGCAGCCAAATCCATCTCCACCATTAGGAGCTCTGGTGAAAAACGGTTAGTGATTAGACCCCGCACCTCAGGTGAGCCTGCGTCCTTTCCCAGGGTGACCTGCCTGTGTACCTATCCTGCTGGTTTCAGGTAAGCCTTAACACTGCTATAGCAACTGGTCTCTGAACCTGACTTAGACCATGACACATATAGTTCTAGCTGGAATAGTCAAATATGGCATGTTTGATATCTTATATTGTAAAGCGCTGAGAAAACTGTTGGCGCTATATAAATTCTGTATAATAATAATAATAATATCTAGGAGTTCAGCAGATGATTCTGCATATTAATCTACCCATGGATAGAATGTTACATTTACCTAGGGAAGGTTATTGCCCTGGTTCTAGCCTGAGTCCCCTACCTACAAAACCCCTCCCCAAATGAGGCGATTGGTTCTCTGCTGTAAGGAGACACCCTGCTGAGTTCCTAGAAAAAGGATGTTATGCTTGGAGCAGGAGGTAGAGTTGAAGAATTCTCCCTTTTAACATCGGAACCAACTTGGGAGACGGTATCCTTTTGCTCTGAAACTTGATCTGCTTAACCCAGGACTTTTGGCAAGTACTCTACCTCTCTAAACTTCTTTCTGATATCTCTTTGCTGTGTTATTGTTCTCTGTATTTATATATATATATATTGGCTACAATTTTTTCTGTAAATATTTTTATTGCTCCATTCTGACCTTTTTAGTAATAAATCTTATTTTCTGAAAAGCGTTGAACTGTTTCTAAAGATCTTTAATGCAAACTAAGAATCCCTGTCTCTGAAGAGCGCTACTGTGTGTTTTAAACCTCTATATACCTCTGTCTGTGGTGACAGTATACAGACGATTATTCAAACATCATAGTGTTATTGCTAATACTGGCGAGTTTCCTCCTTTTCTCTACAAAAAGGCGGTGGTGGCAGTCTGAAGGGTTAATTGTGTAAATAACCTGATCCAGTAACAATCGCTCTCAGGCTGCAGGTACATAGATTGTGGTCCATTAGCTGGAAAATCTTTGTGCAGGGTGCAGCTGAGCGTTGCATTGTTACGCACGTGACAGCGCGGTTTTAGATTGGCTAGTCCTTTGGCCACAAGTTGGTAAGAAGGACTGGGGGTCTGACGCTGCGATCATCACAAATCCATTTTGGAATAAGGCTGTAACATAACAAAATGTGGCAAAAGTTAAGAGCTGTGAATAATTTCTGGATGCACTGTAGAACTCCACACCAACTTTAAAAGAGAAACTTATAGTTCATCTTAATACAAAGAATAAGAAAATATTTAGAAATTTTTGCCTCTTCTCAGAAAAGTAGTTACTGTAGGTAGTATTGTTGTTATTGCTGAGGAGGAGCATCACAATGTTTTTTGTGATTATCTAGTACAAGATCTCACCTCTAGATTATCAATATATTTTGCTTAGGGGGATGCAGCATAATAAATCTATTTTGAAGTTCAGCAGTCTGGTTGAAAAAAAAAACTTAGATGATTCTAAATCATTGATAAAGCAAGTGCAACAATGAAATCTGAAACATTACAAATAGCACCGGTCTTTCTATAGTCCTGGAAACTGTGTAGATACTGTATGTAGTAATGTACTGTATCACTGACATTTCCTTTCACATTCTATCTCTAAACGTCCTGATAAGTGACCAGTAAATCTTTCAAACAAAGATCTTGTAATGGATTAATATTAATTAAACAAGTAATAGAAAAGAGAGGTACAAAGGGTTCTATAAATGCAATTTTGTGCCAACTACTAGTATTCTCTACCCCAGTTGTTCTCAGCCAGGGTTCTGTGAAACCCTAGGGTTCCTCCAGAGGTTAGTGTTAGATATCTAGTTACATAGTTTGTAAGGTTGAATGACATCAGTCCATCCAGTTTAACGTGTGCATGTTTGTGTGTGTGTATTTATGTCATTACCACTTCCCATATCCCTGTACGTTATAATCACTAAGAAAAACTTCTAAAAGTTTTTTAAATTTTTCTACATTCCCCACTGACGCCACCAACTGTCGTTGGAAGTACCACATCCTTACCGCTCCAACAGTAAAAACCCCCGATGCAGTTTAAGGTTAAACCACTTCTCATCCAACTTTATTGAGTGGCTGCATGTCTTCTTAGGAGTCCTAAGATTGATCATAGCTCTTTTTAAGTGTCTCTTCTTCAGGGAGAATATGTTTTTAAAGGGTAAGGGAAACAAAGGTTCAGTGTTTGCAGTGTCTCTTCATAACTGAGGTTCTCCAGCCCCTCTGTAAGCTTTGTAGCCCTTCTCTGAACTCTCTCCAGTTCCAACATACAGTATCCTTCCTGAGGACTTGTGACCAGAACTGGATGGTATACTCAAGAGCTGGCCAGACCAGACTTTTGTAAAGTGGTAGAGTTATAGTTTTATCTCATGAGTAAATACCCTTTTTAATGCATGCTAATAATCTGCTAGCTTTGATTGCTGCAGCTTGGCATTGTATGCTATTGCTGAGCCTGTGATCTACTAGGACCCCCAGATCTTTTTCCATCCTCAAGTTCCCCTGAGGTTCTCTCCCTAGAGAGTAACTTGCATTCATATTTTAGCCCTCAAGGGTATTATTTTAAATTTTTCAATATTGAGGCTCCATTCACACTTGTGCGACATGTCATGTGACTTTGGACATCAAAATCGCATGACAAGTCACAGCTCGTTATTTTCAATGGCATTCATTCACATCAGTGCAACTTAGTCACATCAACTTTGAAAAGTTGCCTGCACTACTTTGTTGAGACTTTGATTCAGAGAGTGTAAAGTCGGATCAAAGTCACACTCAAAGTAGCATTAGAAATCATACGACTTTGGAGTCGCACAAGTGTGAATGGTGTCTAAACCTCATTTGCTGTGTAGTTGTCCACCCTTTTATTTTGACAAAGTCATCTTCCAATGTTGCTATATCCTGTTTCAAAATTATTGCCCTGCTTAGCTTGGTATCATCAGAAAACACAGAGATGGAACTATTTACACCATTCTCAATATCATTTATGAACAAGTTAAATAGTGGTCCCAGGACAAAGCCTTGGGGTACCACACTTGCAACTCTAGACCATTCAGAAGATATACTATTTATCACCAACCTACTGTATGTACATGCTCTTGTAACCAGTCTTCTTTCCAGATACATACACTATCATCAGTGTCAACAGACCTCAATTTGTAAATTAAGCATTTATGGGGTGTTGTATAAAATGCTTTGGCAAAATCCACATACATCACAGGCCTTCCTCCTTTCAAATTACAGCTTACCTCCTCATAGAATGTAAACAAATTGGTCTAGCAAGATGATCTTTCAATAATCCATGCTGGTACTATTTTAAATAGCAAACACATGCATGTGATCTCTTATCATACCCTTCAGTTATGTACATCCTATTGATGGCTGACTGGTCTGTAGTTTCTAGATATATATTGCGGCCCTTTTTTTTAAATATTGGTACCACATTTGCTTTTCGCCAATCAGCTGGTACCATTCCAGTCAGTAAAATGACCCTTAGCAATAAGGGTCTGGCTATAACATGGCTAAGTTCTTTTAAGGACTTTTGGGTGTAAGTCATCTGGTCCTGTGATTTATTCATATTCAGATCTTTTTTGAAAACTGTCTTCTGTTAGCCACAAGGGTACATGCCTTTACAATAGTGTCTTGTTTATTATACCCCTTTTCGTTTGTAGTGACTGGTCTCTTTCATTACCATTAAATTGGAGTAATGCTGGCAATAGATATGATAACCCTATTAGAAAAGATGAAGCTGGGGGACGCAAAGCACAATTAAATGTATACTTCATTACAGGCATATTCTTATAAAAGAGATAGTTTGGTGGCCAGCTCATGCCTACATATTCAGCCTCCATCCTATGTTCATAGAATCCTTTAGAACATTAAGAACCATAAGCATCACAAAATGATTAGTGGTATGTATACAATCTGACTACATTGTGTCTAAATATCTGCAGGCACAGCAATGCCCAGAAATGTTTGGGTCACATTAGTGTTTCTGTTTAATCAATAAAGAAGAAAGGGGTTGGAGTGTGCAGCAGATATTTTTGTATGCATCTAAATGCAGCACTTTAGTAATCAATCAACCATACACACAACTGTGTCTACATAGGGAAATATGTGCTGCATTTAGTTGTGCACAAAAAAAGTAGGTTACAGCTGCAAATTTATGCACATAGATCTGCAGATATTACTCACGTATATATGCATAAAGGTATGTAAATGTGCATAAATGCATATAAGTGTACATAAACGTACATACTTTAAGTGCATATTTTGCACAGGATCCTTCTTTCATGCAGGAAATAAGTGTCTAAACACACCTTGTATTACTGCCTGTGTGAAACAGCTTTAGCTCTGTCAGCAAGAACCTTTTCTTTCATGCAGAAAATACACATCTAAAAGCAGCTTTTATTACTGCCTGCATGAGAACTTACACTGGTCAAGGGTGGTTATCATGCAATATTACTCACTCTCTCCCATGTGACATTCCTGGCTCTTAGTGATTGGTCCAGCTCTGTCATATGGGAATGGGGAAGGAGTCTTGTATGAGCTCTGACAGGTAGAAGCTTACACGGGGCTTTCTTTCCTGAGTGCCATCAGCTGTATGGTGCAGGAGTGAGAAAAGGTAGGAATATTCTGCTGGGGAGTGGGGAAGGTAAACTACACTTTTACTTTGCCCTTCACAGGCAAAAGAAAGGTTTACTTTAAGTTTTGCAACAGGAGGAAAGTGAGGAGAGCTCACCAACCTGCTGCACTACATTTGTCACATTTGCATTAAAGCGGAACTATGCTCAATTTCTATCCAATGGTGTGGTCTCCTGGAGCACCCTGCTGGCCGCTGTCATATTTGGCTGGATTGGCTTCTAAGACTGGTCACCGGCCATTTTCATTGACCCAGCCATGATGATGTCACTCCCATGAATGCACAGGCATTCATACATCCTGGCATTGGTGAAATTACTACACTGAACTGCACGTGTAGTGGAACTTTAATGCAGGAGAGGCATGATATAGTTCTTCTGCATTAAAAATCCTGCCTGTTTGCCAAATGTTGATTTCTTACTTAAAGTTCCACTTTAGTGTATCTATGGTCAAAATTTAAAATTAAATATTCATTTCCACATTGTATTTCAATTATTTCTCTATCCTTGAGTCCTGCTCTGTCACAGAATTCCGAGCCTGCCTTCTGAACTACAGGAATCACTGCTTGCAGGCAGGAAGGTACCATGGGATATGTAGTCCTTATAAATTGAAAGTAAAAAGCAGAGGTAAAGCTGAAAAGCATGGAGACAATCTAAGAATTTGTGGAAAGCAGATAAGCAGAACTCACAATATAAAAGGAGATTTTTCACGTAAGCTGATATTGGATTGTCACAAATAACTATTGTTTGTATTGTTATTACAATGCCGAGGTTATAAAATGTATAGAACCCCTTTAATGTAACAACAGGTATGCACTTCTTACTGTCTTTGTAGCATGCTGAACCTTCCCTATCTGTAAAAAAATAGCTGCTAGTCACGGTTTACTTTCTACAAAATATTTTTGCAACTGTTGCCTGCTCTGGAGTGAACGGAACAATTCTGACCATGTGAATTTATGTTCAAACAATATAAGTGAATACCATATGGACCGCGCATAAATAGTGCAAATATGAAAAAACTCTATGAAAATATCTGAAAAAACAATATTGATACTGATATTAATTATACAGTCCCAGTAAGTGAGAATAAAGTGCAAAGCAGGGGCGGACTGACCATTTGGAAACTCGGGCACTGCCCGAGGGCCCGGGGTCAGCAGGGGGCCCCATGAGATGCCCCTGGTACCTTTTTCATAGGCTTTTTTGAGTTTGGGCAAAGACACAGGGGCCCCATGATCCCCTATTGCCCGGGGGCCCCATGAGTTATCAGTCCGCCGCTGGTGCAAAGTGCTACAATTCTTGATACTGATATTAATTATACAGTCCCAGTAAGTGAGAATAAAGTGCAAAGTGCTACAATCCTTGATTGTAAACTCCGTGTACAGTAACAAGTTTTCCACTGTGCTCAGACTGGTGCTCCACATGGACTTACACTCACCATCATCTCATGACCACCTATCTCTAGGATGGTCGTTTGCACTTTTGGAACTATCCCAGAATGCAGTGTTGCTAGTGGTAACCGGTTGTTCCTCCGAAAGTGCTGTGTCAATACCAACTCTCTCCTCTCCTCCACAGGCAAATTAAGCAAGTATTCAGCATGTGTAAAAAAACAAAAAATAGACATCCCATAGTGATGATGATAACGATCCATTGATCGAAACAGGTCGAGGTTTGATGATGTCACTTCCACCCTTTGGAACGCACTCCGACTGGAGGATTAACCACCATAGAGGCGGCCATTTTTTCACCACATAAGCAGCAAGGCTGAATGCACCAGGTACCAGGTTATGGGCACTTCTCTTGTGAGTTTCTTTCCTACAGTTATGTCCCTACTAGTAGAGTAAAAGCGGTTTTACACTATGGGATGTCTATTTTTGTTATTTTACACTGAATACTTGCTTAATTTGCCTGTGGAGGAGAGGAGAGAGTTGCTATTGACATAGCACTTTTGGAGGAACAACCGGTTACCATTAGCAACAGTGCATACTGGGATAGTCCCCAAAGGGCAAATGACCATCCTAGAGATAGGTGGTCATGGGATGACAGTGAGTGTAAGTCTATGTGGGGCACCAGTCTGAGCACAATGGAGCACTTGTTACTGTACACGGAGTTCACAATCAAGGATTGTAGCACTTTGCACTTTATTCTCACTTACTGGGACTGTATAATTAATATCAGTATCAATATTGTTTTTTAGATATTTTCATATTTGCACTATTTATGGTATTCATTTATAATGTTGTGTTTATTAGTTCACAATTAGGACTGCTGCAAATGGTTATTTGTTTTTATTGATTATACCCATAAGCGCAAAAGCACTTTTTTCATTTTTCACATATGTTCAAACAATGCCAGTGCCCAAATGCTGCTATAGTTTTCACTTTAAGTTTTTGGAATTTGTACATTTACAGAAACAATGACAAAAACAAAATTAATTGCCATTTCTTTTCATTTGTTTATAGAATGTGAAATCTAAAGTAGTAAATAACTGATACATATGGCACGTTTGGTTTTAAGACACATATAATGCTCATAGAAGCATGGACCACCAGGAAGCAAACATTTATATCATCTGTGGCTGGCAGAAGGATATAAATAAAAATTGTTGGTACATTTAAGCATGCTTAGCTAAAAGTATCTCCGGGCTAAACAAAGTGCATGTTATCAATATGCATATGGAATATCTCTGAGCCAAAACTGCCCCTAAGTTATATTGTCAGTAGGACAACATTTTCCCATGTGAGACATTGAACAACAGTAAATCATATGTGTGGGAAGGAAAGCCTGCTAGCTATGTACATTATCTATTCCCTTTTGTGCCTTTCCTCTCTCCCCTTCCTCACTCCTGTTAGTGGCTCCTTCAATTATAGCTGAGCTGAAACTGTTCTGCTGCTTGACTGTCTGCAAACAAGGGGCTCTGAAGTATTTTTGCCATAGGAAATACGCACATGCAATGTATACAATATACAGTATATATATATATATATATTATACACCGTGTTTTTTTATATATATATATATATATATGTATGCATAGTCATTTCCTTTCTAGCCTCAGCAAATGCTTTTTGTTTGATGGAAGAATAAGGACATAATTACTGTATAAACAGAAAATGCTGCTTACATAATAGTTGAAGACCTATAAGCATTTGGAGTTACTGATCTAAATCTGAATCTTCAACATGACTCGCTCCATTGAAGCGTATTATGTACGTTATCACTATTTTTTACTTTCTTGAGCCTGTTGCCTTGTGACCCTCTTCTCAGCGCCTCTTCTGTTTGTGAAAACAGGTGATTCACCACTGCAGTCTAGGCCCACCACTACCAAGTCTTGTTGCTGTCCCACAACATAACATCATCACACCACTGGAGCAGGGGCGGACTGACAACTCATGGGGCCCCAGGGCAAGAGGGGATCATGGGGCCCCTGTGTCCTTGCCCAAACTCAAAAAAGCCTATGGAAAATGTACCAGGGGTATCTCCTGGGGCCCCCTACTGACCCCGGGCCCTCGTGCAGTGCCCGAGTTTCCAAATGGTCAGTCCGCCCCTGGTCGTAAGCAAACAAATGATGTTGTAACATCCTCTGTTTATTGCATTCCAGTGGGGGGAAAAGACGCCTAAGCTCGTCCCCCTCCCATATATCATATATCCACCTTATATTATGGAGCTTTGGTTAGTCCGAGTTTAGTAACATCATCTTTCTGCACATATGTTTTAGACAAGTGTATGATAATTATTGCAAGCAGTAGAGTATAATGAAAGAGAAAGTCTTTGTTGAAATGTCTACATTACTGTGCAGTTGTCCTTACCAGCAAAGCTGCCCTGAAGTCTTTCTTTAAATGAACCCAATGCAGATCTTGCGGAAGACATCCACCTGTTATCTCAGCTTTCGGGCTGTGACACTTATGGCTTTAATTTGCTTCTTATTATTTGACTATTTTCTCTAAGTGCTTCAGTGTTGTTTAGCTACTGATTAGGCTGACAACACTACTGAACTTAGATAAGGTAGCTAGAGTCAAAGCATTATGTTTCAGTATTGTAGCTGCTCTAAAATGTTCACAGCTATAATTTTGCTTAATTCAGTTCAGTTTATTTATATGGAGATGAACAAAGAAATGGCTGTGTTGCAGAGGAAATGGCTATGACACAGAGGCTTTTTAATGTTGATTGCTTTCTTTGTAAAGTGTTTACTTCATCTTGATGACAGTAATATAAATGATTACCCGGTGCAGCGATTTCAGGAGGCTTTGTACACAAGACAATCCTTACTTTTCCCGGTACACTAAAGTAACAAGAAATTTAGAATTCACTGTAAAATATTGTAAAACAAACCAAAAACAGCTCTGAATTTTTAAACATTGTTCGTCTCTATCCATATCTCATAGTAGTAAGGGTATGCTAATTCAAAATCACAGGTCACAGATCAAACACATTTGCTCATCCAAAATTCCAAATATAAGCTTTGCTGTGCAGCAAGGTGAACTTAGCTCACATTGTACATTATTATTCTCATATAAAGCTGAATTCTAAGCAGATACTGTATAGATACACAAGTTAATGCGGTTCTGTAATTATTAGTACAACACTATTTTAGAAATGTAAGCAGTATAAGTACCTGAATTAGACCTGGTATCAGCCTTTTGCACAGAAAAGCTAAAGAGCAAAAGGAAGAAGCAGTAAAAGAAGCCAATCAGTTTGTGTGCTGAGAAGAAGCATGGTGATAAGAAGAACAGTGTGACAGATGAGCTCATCATTATGCTACTTCTCAGTTTAGTGTCAAGTCACAGGCTGGGGCAGGTCCAGGACAACCTGGGCTCGGAAGAAGTTGGTTGAATGGAACTGGTAATCAGACATCCAGAAGCAAAAAACAAATACTGTAAGGGGAAATGTCTGGATTGAAGGTAAATAATATAGTAAGATCTGGATTTGATATTTTACCTTTTAATGATATATTCATTTTGTTATTTTTGGTCAAAGAGTGCAGATTATTTCTGCAGCACTTTTTGGAGTAAACAGAGGGCTCTCCTCAATCCCGGTACTAATGTGTCTCACATTCAGGGGTGGACAGACCATTTTGGCTATTGGGCACTGTCCGAGGGCCCAGGGTCAGTAGGGGGCCCCATGAGATGCCCCTAGTACCTTTCATAGGCTTTTTTGGCTGTGGTTTGAGTGTGGGCGAGAACACAGGGATCCCATGATCCCCTATTGCCCAGGGACCCCATGAGTTGTCAGTCCACCCCTGCTCACATTTTTGTGATTTTTGACTCACACAAACACTTTGGGGTCATTTGTGGTTTTCCCAATACATTAGATTGCAGAAGGAAATCAGAGAACACTCTCAAAAAAAGATGAAGAAATTGTAGACACTGTCCGATGGTTTTCTAGTGATAATTGAAATCAGGACTCCACTGACTCAATGTAACTGGTTGAAGCTGGACTCCAGTGATTATATATTTTGCACACTTATTTTGGGCCAGCTTGGTACAATGTAAGTATGCATATGTGATACCTGATAAGCCTCTGTGGATGCTATAAATCACTGTAGTAGCCAAAGCAGTTTTCCAGGTTCTGCTGAGCAGATGTCCTTCTGTCTAGTAATCACAGGGGATTGCGCAGTCGAAATGGCTGTCATTCAATGAACGCCCAGCATTTTTCTTAATGAATGATACAAGCATTCTCCTGTTGAACAAGGTGATGACCATAACATCACCCTGTCCATCTTGTCCAATCAAAGAATGCTTTGCATTCATTGAGACAAATACAAGTTGGTAAGTAAATAGTGGCTGTGCTGAGTGAGCAACCCCTGTGGTTATTCTGAAGAAGGGCAGCTTCTTGGCACAGCACCCAGAAAACTGTGGCCATCACTGTAAAAGTTTGGCTACTACAGTGATTTACAGCATCCACAGAGGTTTATCAGGTCTCATATATGCATTGTGCCAAGCTGACCAAGCTGGCCCAAACTAAACAAAATGTATCATCTATGGATTTCAGCTTTTACCGCTTAGTCACCACTTACTTATTGCTGATATAAGTGCTACCTGAAAAAAAACTGCAATAAACTTTTTACACCAATTGCAAAGGTGTTATGATGATCGCTGTTCAGCTAGTAGTTGAACCAGTATTATACTTACTGTGTCATAAATGGTAGACATGAAAGGATTTATACACTCTTAAAAACCCTGATAACTGCTTCTCACCAAAGCCAAAGTACTAGCGGTTATAAGGAATTTTACTTGTAAATTAAACCAAAAAAAATTGACAAGTAGGTGGACTTAAAGAATGCCTAGAAAACTGATTAATACACAATTTTAAATATATACAGTATGTTTGTTTATTACTTCAAAGGGATTTATAATTCGGCAAAGCCCATCTTGTGCCTTATACACTTTTGCCACATGGCATAGCCAGGCAGGTGACACAACTATTTTGTGGTACAGAAATTCATCGTCATCTTTTTCCTTTGTGCTTTCAGCTTTCTCACTGGAATCAGTGTTATCATCTTTGTCCAGTTAGACAAGAGGAGACCAGAACACAGTAAAACTGATCCAGACAGCAGTAAAGGTGAATCTGAAATCTGACAGTGGTGTTTACAGGCTCCTTTGCACTTTGCAGTGACTGTAATTTTTTCTCACTGGATAATCACCAGTTGCTTCAAGGACACATTGAAAACAATTGTTTTCTATGTACCGTATTCACACCACAACACTGGTATGATGTTGAATGTGGTGTGGTGAAGTGCAGAAAAATTCAGCTGCATTTTCCCTCAGTGCATTGGATAGCACAGCATGTCACCATACTGCAGTGCACCATAATATACCGCACACCATACAAAGGGAAAATCACACCACGCCCTGTCAGATGTCACACTGACAACTGCCCCCATGGTAAAATTCTGTGTTTTACTATGCAAGCTAGTATGAATGACCCCTTAATGAGACACTTGCTTACAGATTACAAATACACACTGTACAGAATCAAAAATCCTTTGCCAGAAAATATACTAAACATAAGTATAGTTTACCAGAATATTCAGTTGCTTGCCTGGAGTTCCTCTTAAGGGGCCCATAAATAAGGCCCCTTTCACATGGGGGCAAACTCCGCTTACGATCCGCACACTCAGTGGGGGGGTATGTCTGCTGATCCCCCCCACTGAGCAGGCAGATGACAGGTTATGCAGAGCAGACACAGACTGGCCTCTAATCCACTCACTGGAGGGCAACAGATCCCCTTCCAATTGTTTTTGGCAGATCAGAGGTAGAGCAGAATGGAGGGTCCAATCAGGTCCACCTGAAAAACAGACAGATGGGAACATTCATGTGAAAGGAACCTTACTCAGTACCAATCTTCACACTTGAATGAAATCTATCAGCTTCTTTTAAGTACACTAGATTAAAAAAAGGGAATCCAGTGGCTGATTCCTATGGTCATCTCAAGAGTTTTACCAGAAAGTATCAAGAGACAGGTATCACTGCAACTCATGGAATTATTGAATTTTTAATTAACCCTTAAAGAGTTTGTAAAGTAATTTTTTTTCTTTTAAAATAACAAACATATTATACTTACCTGCTCTGTGTAGTAGTATTGCACAGGGCATCCCCAATCCTACTCTTCTTGGGTCCCACACCAGTGCTCCTGGCTCCTCTCCTTCTTGGTATGCCACCATAGGAAGCCACTTCCTATCATGGCACACCTGCAGGCTTGCTTCCAAGCCATGCTGCCTGTGTCTATAGACACAGACAGTGAGGCTTGGGTGCTCCCTAGTCACAGCCAATGGTTGCTGCTTCTCTCAGCAAAGAATGTGAGAGTCGGGAGAAGAGGAGAGAGCCACTGCAGATGGGCACTGCGTTGGACCAAGATTGGGCTCAGGTAAATATATGAAAGGGTGAGAGGATGATACACATACTGAAACATTTTTTTACCTTAATGCAGGGAATGCACCACCATGTGAAAGAAAAAATTGCAGAGATGTCATTCGTTCTTGATTAATTAGTTACTCATTGACCTTCAATCTTCATTTGATGGAAGAGGAAACCTAGTGCTGGACACATGACGATAGAACAATATCTGCTGTTGAACTAGTTATTTTTAACATGAATGTGCTCATGATTAGTATGGTCTTTTTTTAAAAATATATTTGTGCTATGGTGAATGGGTCAAATGCTCAACAGTTTACCACACCCATTACGGTTTACCATGGACAAATAAGTGATCACCACCTTTCTGGTTTGCTAGTATCCATTTACCCATTTATCGTTGTGTGTAGGTCAGCAAAAACCAAATGCTAAAAAATATTTTATTTTTTTCTTATTTAAAGAAAGGAAACCTGTTGCCAGAGAAATAGGTAGGTTACCAGTGTTGACTTTCAAAAATGCTAGTTTCCTGGTTGTCATGATGCTTTGACTTCAACACATTCTGAACCACAATCCCAAATCCAATAAAAATATCTACTAATGTCCAAGATATCCCAAAAAATATCCTTTGACACATACTCATCTTTTGTTTTAGAAGTGAAGTTAGGCGAATGCCTGCTAAGAAAGTGCTTTTGGGAAGAATGGATCTCTAAGAAGTGGGTGTCTGAAAAGCCTGTGTGACTTCAACAGCTGCAGCACCATGCTTGTCAAATCACCTAAAAAGAAGAATGACGTAGCTTAATTCACCATATTGGCTATTATACCAAAATTGGTTTTAAGGCAGTGATATTACAGGGATTAGTGGTCCCTGCAAGAGGTGAATGATTAGTGTGGGGCATTCTGGATGTTGATGGATAAGTTTAAGTCCACATAAAACTAATAAAATATTTTTATATCTTTTTTTTTTTACTTATTCCATATCTAAATGCACTGTTGAAAGGCATGTTGTCAATTGCCTTGTCATGGTAATTCCAGCCAGAAAGCCTGGTATTTCAGGCAGGTAGCATTGAAAAGAGCATGTCTTTTCATTAAAAAAAAAAACATTTTATATTAGAAAATAATAAACTCTCCTATTGCTGAGCCTGCATAAAACCACAAATTCAGCACTATGGACAGCAGCTGCCCAAAGAGAACCATTGGGGTTGATTTCCTAAAACTGAAGAGTGCAAAATCTGGTGCAGCTGTCCATGGTTTCTAACTTCAGCTTGTTCAATTAAGCTCTGACACACAAAACCTGGCAGCTGATTTGATTCTATGCATAGCTGCATCAGATTTTGATAAATCAATCCCATTGTATTTTAATAAATTGCAATGAACGCAATGAGTTGTCTCTTTAGTCTGGTAATGTACTGAAAAGGTGGCATATGCTGGGTGACTAAATATGCTGAATAGTACAGTAAGCCTCATTTCCCACTGACAAACATGTTTGTGAATATTAGTGAACATTACTTGTTACACAAAGGCCAATCAAACCAGTGAATGTGCTTTTTTAAATAGGACAGACGTCCCCAATAAATGTACAGCAAATGCCATTATAAATATACCCATTACAATAATGATAGAGGTACAGAACTGGATGTACTGGTTCGTTTTGCTTAGTAAACCACTAAATAATATAACAGTACTTTATGAAAATGGGAAGCAAATCATAAAATCAAAGTTAATTTTAAAGTGCATATTTTTAGTTTATGACAGTCAATTTGTTCATGTCTAAACATGCTAGGACTGAGAGCAGGTAGCAGGAATGATGGGGTCCAGGTTTATAGCTACACTATGGTGTTTTTATATCATTTTGAAATTCAGTTTTTCCTATATGACTGCATGAGAGGTGTTTTTCAATAGAAGTGCATAATATACTGACAACGATAATAAATAATTACATACACACCTACATAATAATCGCATTTAGTTACCTAAATATTATAGTCTCATTTTTATTATTGTTTTTGTTTGCAACTATATTTTATTACATTTTCTGAAAATGTTACAATTTGAAAAATAAACTTTTACAGCACCTTGTAATAACCTTCATAAATTGGACCCTGGAATAACCATAATATAGAAGTACATTAAAGCGTAGTATGGTACAATACTGCTTTACTTATGTCCTCTTACTGTGGCTATTATTGAAACCTACAGCAGTTGTTCTGTCAAAACTATAAAACTGGTCACTGGAATGAATGCTGAAATGTTTTATGCCATCCAAACTGGGCGAAGGCTACCCTGTCATAAAGTCAATTGTCAGCAGGAATAATAAAAACACCAAACGATAAGGTATCTGGCTTACAGCCAATCCCTTTCAGCAAACAGTAGCAAAGTAAAATATACAGTAGTAACGCAGAGTGACATTCTTCATGTTGTATCAGTTATAGACTCTGTAGAGATCTGTAGATATAGATGTCAGAGATAGTGGGACATCCAGGCTCCATGGCTTATGGACATGAGCACAAGCAGCACCTGTCTACTCAGCAGGTTGTGCATCTGATAGTGATGGAATAAACATGATTTTATTATTTTTGCCTCTCTTACCTAAGGCAGCAGATGCAGAGAGCAGTGCCGGTTCCCTTTCTCAGTCTGTGACAGTGCATGGCTGTGATTTAGACAGGGGATGCAACTTTAATGAGCATGGAGTACAGATGGTCATTTTATTAGCCTCTACGTACATTAACTTGAAAAAACAACATACTGGCCTCACTGCCATCAAAGTTGAATGATCTCATGAAGCTATAACAGAAGAGTAATTTTTCCTCAAAGAGTTCAGCAATTTAGCATGGATTGGTATTTTAACCCGGGAGAGACTGTCTTTGAAACACATTAGTCCAATAGACACGTGGGCAAAGTCACTGATGGAATTTTAAGAGGCAGGTCTGTGTTAGAATCATGTTCTGTCTTATTGTTCTAATGAAAGAGTTCTATTTGCCTCCTTATTTTGTTAGTTACTGACATTACAGCTTTACAGTCAGTTGTTAGGGTTCGTTCACACTTGACTGTTTTACCAACTCTTGCCAAAAGCCCCTATAGCGTTTGGCAAGCATTGGTCCGGCGTTTGCGGAGCGTTTTTTAACGCTCGGCAAACGCTGCATGCGCGGTTTAGCGGAAGTTACTAGGCATTTGCCGAGTGTTAAAAATGCCCCACAATCGCCTATAATGAAGTTTGGATGGTTTTACCAACCCGCAACCGCGTCGCAACTGCACCGCAAACGCCGGCACCATAGACTAGAATAGGAGGCTTCAACGCCTCCTGACTCGACCAGAAGCGTCCGTTTTGCCGCACCGCGACGCTACCGCTCCCGTTAGAACAGCACCATGTGCTGCAATGGGCAGAATTGTCCGAGGCATTTGGGAAGCGGTAAAAATGCTTCCCAAACGCCTTTCTGCCGCTTGAAAACAAGGCTAGTGTGAACGTAGCCTTAGAGGTCATGTCAATAATGGCATTTGCTGTCTTATCGACAGTGTGACCTCACACTCTGAGCTTCTGGTCTGAAGAGTATGAATTGTAAAGATGGGATGATTGCCGCTGGGATGAGGGGTTGATAAAGAGGCAGGGAGGTTTCTGGTGGGGATTTTCGCTGGTGAGGGGAAAAAGATTTTGGCCTCTTGAACATAGATGTCTAAAAACATAGCTTTCAGCCATGGTTAACACTTCCGCCTGGCAGCACTATGGTCGTTGGTTCGAATCCCAATCACAGCACCACCTGCCTGGAGTTTGCATGTTCTCCCTGTGCCTGCGTGGGTTTCCTCCCACACTCCAAAGACATGCTTGTAGGTTAATTGGATCCTGTCTAAATTGGCCCTTGGATGTATGAATGTAAGTTAGGGACTTTAGATTGTACGCCCCTTGAGGGTTAAGGACTAATGTGAATGCACAATATATATGTAAAGTGCTGTGTAAATTGATGGCACTATATAAGTACCTGTAAGAAAAAAATGTAAACATAATCTTTCATTTTACTGATCTAAATGCAACCTATGGTTTTTAATGGGCTTGTACACACAGGCATGTAAACTTGCGCTACTTTTAGATCAGTATAAAAAAAATACAAAAATCTGCATTGCTGGACAATATTTTACATGAGTAGACAAGTATAGATGCAGATACACAGAATCTTTACAAGAATATATGCATACATGCATTTATCATACAACCCATCCTTGCGTTTTTATGCAGGGATTTTCTTGTAGGTGTCTGATGTTTATACATTAATACAGTGTACAGTTCCCTTTGGCTGCAGGGTGAGGAGGAAGGATGGAAGGCAGCATCATTTTTTTCTCAAGGGTGGAGAAAGGAATTATTGCCCATATATTGTTACAATTGCCTGTTTTTTGTATGTATATTGCCACAATTGCTTTTGAGATGCCAACATATTGTCATAATTAGCAATTTGCTGCCTGCAAATTGTAATGATTCATCATTTGCTGCATGCATATTTTAACAGCTGCCCATTTGCTGTCTATGTATTCTTTTGATAGCCCAATTGTTGCCCACATATTGTCACAAATGTCCATTTATTGCCCACGTATTGTCAAGATTGGTCGTTTGTTATCTGCATATTGTAATGATTATTCATTTGCTGTGTGAATATTTTAAAAACAGTTTGTTGGCTATGTATTGTATACGATTGCACATTTGTGGCCCATTTTTTGTCATGATTTTTTTGCCTTCAAAAAATCAACTTATCTCTGTCTGGATGACCATATTACTATAATTTAGCCCCTCTAGGCCTGTCACTATCAAAGCACACCACTATTATATGTATGTTTTGCCACAGTGCACTATGTGCATCACGACTTCTCCCTTGAATTCTCTTTTATTTAGCATGCCGTTTTTATTTGGTTGGTGTGCATTTTTACCACCCCCCAACTGCCTAACCACAGCCCGCTTATGTGTGTTTATACATTGCTGTGTCCATGGTGGTTTGTTTCAGAGTGCAGCAATTATAGATTGCCACATCATGTTTGGCAGGCATTTTGCTTACAAAGTCCCATGGAAATCAAGGGGACTGCTCTGCTGCATGGCAAATGCCTGGAACATATTTGTGACACAATATAGTATTAATACTAATAGTAATAATGTAAAATCCCCACTGGGATAAAAAAAAAAACAGGTATTCAGGAGATGGCAACATTGCCTACTTAACACTTGCAAACTGCCACTCAGATGCCTCTAAAAAGCGATCCACCACTGATCACTTTTAAATGGGGGAGTAAGGTCCACTGTCCCTGTGAAAGAGCCATTAAAGTGGGTGTAAAGTCAAGTACCTTGTTACCTTTAATGTAAACAATGTCACACCACCTGTTCCTTTCCACTGCACCCCACTCCATACTTACCTCTCTAAAGTCATCCTCTCAATCCATCGCTGTATCTGCCTGCAGCAGCACTGCTCTCTGTTCCTCTTCTCACAGGACAGATTGAGAGCAGTGGGAGCCATTGGCCCCTACTGCTGTCAATCGGATCTTGTGAAGAGGGAGCAGGGGCGCATAGACACCTATGGATGCACACAGCCCATCTTGGGAGCGTGCCCATGTGTGTGCCCTTAGCTTGCTATGAGGACACATGCAGGAGAGAAGAGCACCGGCAGGGAACCCCAGAAGAGGAGGTAAGTCATATTTTGGGGAAAAACAGCCTCTACAACCACATTAACATTTATGTATGTGTGCTTTTTGTTCATGTATCGTCTTACTGTGCTCATTTTTATCCAAGTATCGTCGTATTGTGCTCCTTCAAAATAACCACACCTTATTTTCCAAAGCAGCCTGTATTTCTCCTGAGGTTATCTGTGGGTTTTTCTTTGTATCTTGAACAATTCTTCTGGCAGTCTCTTGATCTACCTGACCTTGGCTTGGTAAGAGATCCCTGATTTTTCCACTTCTTAATAAGTGATTGAACAGTACTGGCTGGCATTGGAAGGTCAAGGCTTTAGATATCTTTTTACATCCTTTTCCAGCTTTATAAAGTTACATTACCTTGTTACGGAGGTCTTTGACAATTCTTTTCTGCTCCCCATAGCTCAGTATCTAGTCCGCTCAGTGCATCCATTTGAGAGCTAACAAACTCTATATGTCTGTGGATGTCTGTGCCAAGGCCAAACATTCTAGGATATGTAAACTTTTGATCAGGGCCATTTGGTTGCTTTCTGTTATCATTATGATTTTAAATAGAACCAAACAAATATATGATAATAAATGGCCTCATATGACCACTGTCCTTAAATAAAAGACAGTTTTTTGGCATGACCAGTCATATTTTCAATATTATTGCCAAAATGTTACTATTTCTGCCAAGGTATGCACAACTGTATAATATATATATATATATATATATATATATATATATATATGGTAAACCTTTTTAATAGAGTTTGCAAAGTTCAAAAGAGAGTTATTGGTGTGAGTGCATTCTCTCTCTGTCTCTCGCTCTATATATATATTGTGACAGTGCGAGGCTCTGTCACTATGAAAATGCCCAGGAAAAAGACACAGAGTTTGCATGCCTGTTTAGTGCAAATGCTACAAAGCAAAGATTTGGATCAAAAGTCCACTAATTCATCAAGGACCAGACACATTTTGATCCATCTATGGCCATCCTTGTTCTAGAGCAGTCAATCTACTGATTGACTGCTTAGGATAGTGCTTGCTCAAAAACTTTAGTTCAATCAATGCTGTAGCCAATAAACTGGAGTGCTGATCAGTGCATTCAGACAGCAGAGGAGTCCAGCTGACTCCTCCGCTGTCAGAATACGGTGGCACAGTGGGAGGGATTCCATCATCCATCTCAATTGTGTGGATAGGGAAATCAGTTCAGTTTTTTCACTCAGCCTGCTGGATGAGCAAAACAACCTGAGCCATCTATGCCCAGCCCAGCTTAAGCCTGTAGCACTTGTACACATAAGTAAGGAGTGCAAAGAGTAAATCACAACAAAGGCGCCAGAATCAACATTCTTTCTCTTGAACTTAGTTTATGCAATTTTCTTTCCTTCCACTATGGTTGTGTAAAACCCTCCTAAATAGGTGCTAGTTTAGGTAAACTTAGTTCTTTAGCTCTTCTCTAATCAGTGGAGCTGCTTTTATTTACTCTTGTCTGTTCTGAGTTTCATAAGCCATGGGTTTGCCATGGGTTTGGTTGGTTTGGTGGGTTTGGTTGGTTTTCCCTGCCTTCTAGATGGCCTGGAAAGTAGTGAGCTGAGAGAGTCAAAATTAGTATGAATATTTATGTTGTTCCAGCCAATCCCTGGGGGAGGGTGCCCAGTAGGTGGCTGGAGGGGAAGCTTAAATTATTTTGAGCCCTGGAGCAGAGGGGTTCATGTCCAGAAGGAAAAGATCCTAGCCTGAAGAGCAACTGTGCTTCTTCATTTGTTTATCGAGGTCCCAGCTGAGCTAGCTGGAGAGCCTATTCTACTGAACTTTGCTAGAGCTGATTGAGGGATTTCCTTTTGGGGATCTGGTCTAAAGAGTTCACAGGAGAAATGTCTGGGTAATATTGGAAGGAGGCATCCAACTATCCAGAGACATTTGTGAGTACAAATCAGTGTGTGAGCTTACCTTAACTGCTTTGCTGAAAAAAGCCTATTGCTTAAAGAGTCTCAAAACAAAGAAACTCAAATTATACACACAGCTTAATGAAAGACTCCTCTCCCCTTACTCTCTCATCTCTCCTTGTCCTGTATGGCTCCCTAAATAGTTTCAAACAGAAAAAAAGAGAAACACTCTCAAAGGAAAAAGTTACTGATGTACTTTGCTTTTACATAACTAATGATGTTCTGCAATACCAACATCCTAGGTGCAACCTATATTAAACTTCTACAAAAAATAAATATGTTTTATAAGTAAAATTAAAAAAATACAATTTAAACTAAATTTCCCCAAAACTATTAACATTATTAACTTAAAGCGATTCTATAGTTTTTGGGGTTTTTTTTGGAATATAACAAACATGTTATACTTACCTGCTGTTTTGCAGAGAGCAGCCTGGATCTTACTTTTCTCGGGTCCCCCACAGGCTCTCCTGGCTCCAACCTCCCGTTGGGTGCCCTCACAGCAAGCAGCTTGCTATGGGGGCACCCATTGCTCTGTTTGTCCATTCGCACATGGTTTGGCCCCACCCCTTCTATCTCCTCATTGGCTGACTGGCTGTGATTGACAGCAGTGGGAGCCAATGGCTCCTGATTGCTGTCTCAGACAATGAGGAGGCAGAGACCCAGGACATGTGTCATTCACATCGCTGGATCGTGATGAGGTTCAGGTAAGTATTGAGAGGGCTGGGAGCACTGCTGCACACAGAACGTTTTTTTACCTTCATGCTTAGAATGTATGAAGGTAAAAAACCTTCAGCCTTTACAACTACTTTAATGTTTAAAAAAATGACATGGTTAATTCCTAAAGGATATCAATCCTGCGCAATAGATAGATGTAGACTGATGTCATGGCTGAAAAGGTGGTAAGCATGTAGTCCTCCAACATGCTGTACCAGGCTGTAAGCTCTTCAGTATTGCAATTGCTCATTGAGAAGGGTCCCCAAATATTGCACACCGCTCTTAAAGTTTGATGCTCAATGTTGATGGACTTTGGACTCCTCAGTACTTCATAAGATACCATTACTAGCAGGAAGTTTAATAATTCAGTATGATTTAAATAAATAAAGCATTTTTTCATAGAAAACATTGCATAGAATTGCAGAATTATAAATGTTTATGCTACATTCAAAGATTATACAGCTTTTGTTGAGATTTCTGTAAAACTAAATGCAGTGAACTGTGCAGTCACAGTATAATGCAATTTAGCAGCTTGTGAGCCCTAAAAATTGCTCTATGATATCTAAAAATGTTTCTTGAACCAGACTTCACCTGCTGGGGTAATCCATCAAATAAAACAATAGGAAATGGGCATCTAAAAGGAGGATGGGGAGGAAGAAAGGGAATAATTAAACAAAACTGAGAATTGAAAATAAAACCTTTGTTTGTGAACATTCTCATGTATTCAGGTTATGCTATACCTAGAAGTTGTTAGTAATGAAGAGTGAACTAGGCAAGTTTTGGTTCTCTAGATGCTCAAGAACACAGCAGCAAGTTCACAAACACCCAGCAAGGCATCAAATTCCATTGAAGCCATATCTTGTTATCTTCTTGTTCTGACTTTTTTCAAAGTTAATTTACAAGGATTTGGTTAAAAGGGGGAATAAGTTTTGAAAAAAATATAATTCAGTGGGCAGAGGCAAATCTTTTAAATACAATGTTTTAGAGATGGTTTAAACTGGCATGCAAAGTTTTGGAGCTGTTTACAGTGCTCCTTTAATGATGTAAATAGACCTCCTGTATAACTGTAAACTGGTAAGGGCTTTTAAAGCATTGCCTATGGATAATTTAATGTACCATAGTATGTCGCCGTTCTATAGGTGTATGCAATTTTAAAGCGATACATGTTTGGTACATATTTACTCAGCATAACATCATCTTTTATATTTTGCCAAAAAAATTTAGCAGTATATAGTGTTTGAGTTCACTAAAATTCATTAAAGTGTACTTTTTCCATAAAATGTGTTTTTGAAAAACTGTTGCATATATTGTGTGGCAAACCAAAATTGCAACACCCAACATTCTATTCTCCCGGGCTTCTGCTTAAACAATAATGTTTCTGGGTTCTAAATGATTTTCTAGCAAAAAAAGCTGATTTTTACATGTGAGATATATGGCACTAAAAGACAGATATCTGGCCAGCTTCTGTTTGTAATCACACAGGTTCAGGAATCCAAGGTGATATAATTGACCAAATGTGGTCGTGACTATATTTCGTCAATGACGTCACCCAAAATGCCTGGCCTGTTTTCTGAACACAGACGTTGGCCGGGGATCTGTCTATTCGCAATGTGTGTCGCAGTGGGTGCACTTCGCTGGGTGCAGCAGGTCACCTTCAGTGGGTCAACATCATCAGGCGGTGGGTGAATAACATGGATCTACACCACTGCCCCCTGCCTGTTTTTTTTGGCAAAAATTCCCAAGTTCAGTTCCTCTTTAATCACAATAAAAATTGGGCCCCATGTAGGTTAAAGAGGCCTACTACCAATCATCCCCTAGCAGTCTAAAATTCCAGGAGCCTAGCCTTTTATGCCCCCAAAAAGTTTTGCTACCTGTCACTAATATTAGTGAAGTTTGGACATTTTTGGGGATTATTTGGAGAATAAAAGGAAGAGTCCTACTGGCCATCACTCTAATCAGTGCAGCAGGGCCATTTCTTTCAAACTTTCCATATTTCACTAGGGTAAATCGTCCCAAAGCACAAGTTACAGTGATAGGCCATAAGACCTATGCAAGGTATAACCCACCGATGGGAGAGCTCCAAACTACTGGACTGTATTTGCACAGGCTTTGATAATAATTAAGTGATCAGGATCACTCATTGCACTCAATCATTTTGAAAATGAAGTTTAAAGACCAGAATGCAGAATTCACCCCTATAATAGAGTATTTTTTAAAGTATAAAGCATGCAGACATTTTTTTATTGCTGTGCATTATTTGCCATTTGTTACTTTACGAAATTGTGCTTTCAAATAAAAGGTTTATTGCATTCATCTGCCAATACATGCACTCTACAAAATCTATTTTTTTGTATGCAAAAGTCAATTTTTAAAAAATTACAGCACAGGTCATTTAAATACTGCTAGCTTCTTACTAGCATTTATTGTAAGGATCCTTTAGGTGTCAGTTTAGGAAGCAGAAAGTGCAGCTATGGCTTTCCATTGTTAAATATCTATTATAAAATCCCTGTGTTACACCTGTGCAGTATTCAGGTATGTAAACTGTACATTTTAAAGAGAAAATTGTTCTGACATTAAATAATGCATTCAGCCAAGTGAATTGGACCCTAATGAGTAGATGAATGGCACTATTAGTTTGTAAAAACGCTTCTTATTATAAACACATTCCATTTTTGTTCAATAAAATTCTTGTTTTCACCTTTTTCTATCTTTGTTGAATACTACTGATCTCCTGTACTGATTTCTTACATGCATACACTCCAGTGATGGCTGCATGGCATACCTCAGGTCAGATTTTCTGATGGCAACAACCATGGAAAATGCCTGCGTAATGTGTGTTGAACTTCAAACTTGTAGTTACTATAAGAAGCACAGTTGGGTAAAGATCTCCTTTACAGTAATGGGGGGTAATTTAATAAAGATGTAGTAAAGTGCATTAAACTTAGGCTACATGTACACAGGAACTGCCATAGATGGTAACTCCACTGGCAGCATAAAACAGCTAAACGCGGCAAAAACGTGTGTAAACACAGTACCGTGTTTACCCACGTTTATTGCTTGGATGTTCATTCATTTCATTGGCCAAAGTACTTGCCACTGAAATGAATAAACGCCCAAGCGCTAAATGCAGCTAGCACTTAGGCATGTTTACACGCTTTTTTTCACGTTTGGCATTTTTGGCCAAAACATTCCTCTCCCGAATGTGATTTATCTGCGTTCAGGAGAGGGACGATTAACTGCCCCTAAACTCTGCTGCTACTAAACACTGATAAAAGCCTATGTGTTCATGGACACACAGGCTTTTATTGACTAAAGTTCAGGGGCTTTGGCAAAAAAAAGCCAAAAACTCCTAAACTCATGTTTAGGAGCAGCAGTGTACATATGGCCTTAGAGAATATGGTGAAGCTGTTTTTTTTTTTTTTGCAATACCCAATCGTGTGCAATAAAAATGAAATAAAGAAAGTAGTATTTTCTTATACATGATTGTATGTTGAAAGTGAACACAGATTTCCCTATTTTCTAAGGGAAATTACTTGTCACTGGGTGAGCAAGGTAGTTCCCCATTTATTTGGATTGACAGTGCACGACAGAGTGTGGATTCAAAAGCTGCTATTGTACTGAATAGCAGATATGGATCCTCCCACTACCATGCGCTGTCAATCAAAAGTATAGTGAACCTCGTGAGGAACTAGTCTGAGTTGCCCATCAGGCTCCACCTACCCCAGTACAAATCTCCTCGACCATATGCCTGTCAGTGTGATGGGAGCAATGGCCAGGGTGGGCAGGAAGGAGGAAGGGAGGGAGTGAGTGAAGTTTGGATGTTCCTTCCTCAGTGCAGACATGAACAGACTTATATACAAGCACATGAATCTTGCACAAACACACTTTTGGTGCTGTACCATGATGGAATTCTGTATAAGACACCCTTTTTTATTATTATATAGTATTTATATAGCGCCAAAGGGTTTGCTCAGCGCTGTACAATAGCAAGGGGGACAGAACATGAGACAAAACGGTAACAATACAATACACGAGGGGTTCGAGGGCCCTGATCTTTCGAGCTTCAATCTAGGAGGGAGGGGAAAGTGGTACAGGAGGAAGTGGCTGTGGGGGATGGATTGGTGGGAGAAGTGGAGGAGATCAGTTGTTAGGTGAGGGTGGGGTAGGCTTCCCTGAAGAGATGGGTTTTCAGGGTGCGCCTGAAGGTGAGGAGGGTAGGTGACAGTCTTATGGATTGGGGTAGGGAGTTCCAGAGGATGGGGAAGTCCTGGAGAAGTCCTGCAGTCGGGAGTGGGAGGAGGAGACCAGGGAGCTAGAGAGTAGGAGGTCCTGTGAGGAGCGAAGGGCACGAGTAGGGTGGTATTTGGGTATCAGGTCAGTTAGGTAGTTTGGGGTGGCGTTGTGAATGGCTTTGTAGGTCAGAGTTAGTAATTTGAATTTGATGCACTGGACAATCGGGAGCCAGTGAAGGGATAGGCAGAGGGGGGTGGCAGATGTGGAGCGGTTGGTGAGGTGGATGAGTTTCGCCGCTGAGTTCAGGATAGACTGGAGTGGGGATAGCGTTTTGTTTGGGTAGGCCAGTGAGAAGGGAGTTGCAGTAGTCCAGGCGTAAGATGATGAGGGAGTGTACGAGTTGTTTAGTAGTGTCTGGGGTGAGGAATGTATGTATCTTGGAGATTTTGCGGAGGTGGAGCCTGCATGACTTTGATAGTGATTGGACATGAGGTTGGAAGGAAAGGTTTTAGTCCAGGGTGACACCCAGGACTTTGGCGTGTGGAGTGGGAATGATGGTGACATTGCTAGTAGTGATGGAGAGGATGGGGGGGGGGGCGCAGGCTGGGGGGAAAACCAGGAGCTCAGTTTTGGACAGTTTTAACTTGAGGAAATGGAGCGACATCCAGTCTGATATGTCGTTCAGCAGGTGGGCGATGCGGGCGGAGAGTGAGGGGGTGAGGTGGGGGGTGGAGAGGTAAATTTGTGTGTCGTCGGCATAGAGGTGATAATTGAAGCCGTGGGAGTGTATTAGTTTGCCAAGGGAGGAGGTGTAGATGGAGAAGAGGAGGGGTCCGAAGACAGAGCCTTGGGGGACTCCAACAGAGAGAGGGAGAGAGGGGAAGGTGGCAGTGTTATAGGTGACGCTGAAGAAGCGTTGGGATACGTAGGAGGAGAACCAGGAGAGAGCAGCATCCCTGATGCCAAGGGAATGCAGTTTAGTAAGGAGGAGGGGGTGGTCGACTGTGTCGAAGGCCGCGGAGAGGTCAAGGAGCAGGAGGACTGAGTAATGGCCAATAGCTTTGGCGGTTAGCAGGTCGTTAGTGATTTTAAGTAGGGCGGTTTCGGTGGAGTGTAGAGGACGGAAGCCAGACTGTAGGGGATCAAGGAGGTTGTTATCAGTGAGGTGGGCGCTTAGGCAATTGTAGGCCAAGCGCTCAAGGAGCTTGGAAGTGAATGGTAGCAGGGAGATGGGTCTAAGGTTGTTTAGGTCAGTGGGGTCAAGGCAGGGTTTTTTGAGTATGGGGGTGATGTGTGCGTGCTTTAGAGGGGAGGGGAATGTGCCAGTGGAGAGGGAGAAATTGAAGATGTGGGTGAGGGAGCGAATGATGGAGGGGGGGTGACTGGAGGAGCTGTAAGGGGATAGGGTCCAGGGGGCAAGTGGTGAGGCGGGCTTCAGTGAGGACCTTAGAGACCTCCTCAGTGGTAGCTAGGCTGAAGGAGCGGAGTTTTGGGGAGGTGATAGTGTGCGGGGCGTTAGGTATGGTGGGGGGCAGTGCGGCTATGAGATCAGAGGAGGGCAGATTTTGAGTTGACAATGTCCTTACGGATTGCGTCAATCTTGTTTTGGAAGTGATTGGCAATCTCGTGGGTGGTGAGTGAGGTACTGAGTGGAGGTGGGGGGGGGGGAGAGCAGGGATTTGAAAGTGGAGAAGAGCCGGCGAGGACAGGTAGAGAGGGTGTTGATGAGGGTTACGAAATAAGCTTGCTTGGCGGCGTGGAGGGAGGTGGTGTAGGTGAGGAAGGCGGCTTTGTAGAGGGAGAACACACGAGGGGATCTGGTTTTGCGCCATAATCGCTCCAGCGCGCGGCTGTGTCGTTTGAGACATTTTGTGTGGTCGTTATGCCAGGGTTGAAGCTGTCGGGGTCTGATGTTACGTGTGGTTAGGGGTGCCAGGGAGTCGAGGGCAGCCGACAGTGAGTAGTGGCCAGGTCAGGGCATGACAGAGGAAGGATACTGCCGTACAGACGGTCAGCTGCGGGGTGGAGATGGGCTGGGTTCAGGATGCGGAGGTTACAGCTGGTGATGGTTTGATGCTTTGGGGGGGGGGAGTTAGAGGAAGGGGAGATGGAAAATGTGAGGAGGTGGTGGTCAGAGAGGGGGTGTTAGTGAAGTCGTGGGGGGTGCCGAGGTGGGAGAAAACGAGGTCCAGGGTGTTTCCATTGGTGTGGGTGGAGGACTGCGTGTGCTGTGTGAGCGCGAAGGAAGAGGTTAGGAGGAGGAGTTGGGAAGTAGCCGGGTTGTTGGCGTTGATGGGGATGTTGAAGTCCCCGAAGATGATGGTCAGTAGCTCGGAGGAGAGGAAGAAGGGAAGCCAGGTGGCAAAGTCGTCTAGGAAGAGGGATGCGGATCCAGGAGGCCGATAGATTACCGTAATCCTCAGGGGGGTGGGAGGGAAGAGCCGAATGCAGTGGGCTTCGAAGGAGGAGAAGGATAGGGAGAGGGGGTTAGGGAGGACCTGGAAGGTGCTCAGTGGTGGCAGGAGCATACCGACCCCACCGCCTCTGCGACCCCGAATATTGCCTGATTGTAAAACACTGGATTAAAGCAATAATGTAAATTAAAGAAAAACATAAAAATCACTCACCTTACACCTAGCTTTCAGAAGACTCAGATATGAGGGAATGACATTACTGGGTCTTCTTGCAGGAAAATTGAAGAGCCTAAATCCCATGAGAATGCACTCCTGCACAGTGCTGAGGCATCTTCTAAAGAGATTTATGAAGATTTCAGCTTTTCAACAATTGTGCTGGGAGGCCCAACAACATTACAGACAGGAAGCCAGGTAGCCAGAACCCGAGGAAGAAAAGCAAAAAACAGGGCGCATTCTCTTCGTGCATTACCATGATGAAACACGAGATTTATTAAAATGCATAAAAGTGCATACTCACAAACCAAAGGAGATCAAATCAGAAACAAATAGTCTTTGGTGATGGTCCCAAATGACAGGAGACCCTTGATGAGGTAGGTTGACACGTTTCGGGAGGAGTACACCCTTCTTCCCAGCTCGGACCATCACCACTGACTCTTTGTCACTGTTTTGATCTCCTTTGGTTTGTTAGTATGCACTTTTGTGCATTTTAATAAACTTGTGTTTCACCATGGTAATGTACGAAGAGAGTGCGCCCTGTTTTTGCTTTTCTTCACCAGTACCAAGATTTCCCGAGCTTCCAAGGGCCGCACCTCAGTGAATGACAGTCACAGTACCCCTAGTCAGCATGAAGTTTTGAGCTCTGGTTTTGTTTTTTGGATAGCCAGAACCCGAGGAGTACAATTATTTATTTATTTTTTCAAGGAGATGAGGAGCTACCAACTAGGCCAACTTTGTATTTTAGGGTAAGGTCTTTAAGTATGCTGTATCTTTTCTAAAAGGTCAAATAGAACACTAGAATAGTATTTAGCTTTTTTAAGCCGGTAACAAAATGGATCATTTTGCTTGAAATCTGGCTAGTCGTGTTGCTGTAAAATCTGGAATATATGAAAATGTTCCTAGGCTGGAGAAAATGCTGCATTAAGTGAATCTTGCAAGGAAGAGAATGACACTGAATAGGTTTTTAAATTGTATTTTTGTCACTCAGCAATAATGGTCCATCTGGATAGCTGGATACATTTCCGCAAAGAAATGTTTACAGATTTTAAACTGCTAGTTTTTAATATCTTTTCAAAACCATTGTTTTAATTTGAGGTTAGATGTATAGACTGCACACAGTCTATGCATCTATTTTACATCCTGACTTTGCATTTGCTCATATTGCCGGAGCTGAATACTGTTTAACTGTTTATATGAAATCATATATATTTTACACAAACGTATAAATTCCATGCTGCTAACTGAAAGAAAAGGCAACTAAAATAAAAAGATACTGAAGTAATGCAGTTGATCTGTGTTGTTTATTTCAATGGGTCTAGAGAGTCAACGACTATAGGTCTTCAAGCAGACGCTGACAAATCACAACTGTAAAATGCATAGATAGAAATTCAAGAGTTTAAAACACTTAGTTCACAGTCTGGCAAGTTATATTGACATTGGGTTGCATGCAGACTAGCATACAACACAGTTTATTTTCAATGTTCCACCATGGCTATACTGCTCTTCCTGTGGAGGGGCTCACTGGAAGAAGCAACAGAAAACAATACACATTCTAGAACCCAAATGCTGCTTATGATACAAGAACTGAGCTGCTCAGCCTGGTGCGCACATTTAGACCTGTTATTTCGGAGTGCTTGACAGTAGTCAGTACCATCTGCCAAGTTCTCTTTTTACAGCTGCATTGTGAATGAACCTTTAAACCAGCAACAATAATTATTTGAATGATTATAATATTAAATCAATTAGTCATTAGTCCTACTCCCAAAATGCCCCCTCCCCATTCACACCAGATCCTACAGATCACAAAAAATGAGGTACCGCTAAATTCATTATCAAACCCTTAGGGTTTGATATGTATTTTAAGAGGGAACCCCATGCTAAAATAAAAATAAAAAAGTGTGCCCCCCCACAAAAAAAAAACCCTATGCCAGTCCCTTATCCAAGCATGTAGCCTGGCAGGCAGGGAAAGGGTGGAGCAAACATATGAGTCTGCTTTCTAAACCAGACCAGACCACATGCCCTCAACATAGAGGGTATCTTGCCAGTGGAAGACCTTCTCTGGCAAAGCACCGTGTCATGATGTTGATGAGGGAAATTACCAGTTCCCCACAACCCTGGCCCAGTGGATTAGCTGGAAGAGGGCTTATTGAAATCTGAAAGACTCCTTTAACAATGAGGGGACTCCCAGCTACTTGCCCACCCATGTGAATGAGTAAGTGTTACATAGTATCACTATTTATTCACAAAAATGTAAACAGTAAAATACACACACACAGTTTTTGACAATTCCTTTAACTGAAAAAAGCCAAATGTCCCATTATGTACATTCACCAGCAGTCATGTCATCTAGCAATGTAGATCCACACCAATCCTGATGCCAGCACACCCATCGAAAGAAAGAAAACACTGCCCACAGACCCATGTCTGGTCTGTCTCTTCACTCCAAATATGGTCAATGATGTTACCCAGGAGGCCCCGGCCCTGTGTATTTATCTCTACAGTGTAGGCTGTCATCAGCCAAAGCTGTCATTCAGCAGGAGTGAAGGAATGTGACTACATGTTGTGGATCTACATCAATGGATGATGTGATTGATGATGGATGTACTGTTTACATTTTTTTTGTGAATGAGTATGGATTCTAAATACCCCTTACTCATTTCCAAGGGGTGGGGCACAATATCTGGGAGCCCCCTTATTGTTGAAGGGGACCTCCAGATTACAAAAGGCCCCCCTGCCCTGATACCTCCCACAACCACTGGGCCAGTGTTGTGGGGAAGAGGGTATAAACAAAAAAGCAGTTGACTAGAGCAAACTACAAAGAAACGGTATATAAATCCAAAGCAGAGTACACAGTACATCAAAATGGATGCAAAATAATCTTTATTACGATCATAATGATGCTTTGCAGGATGGGCTTTAAACATGGTGAACACACAGTCAATCAAAAAAATAAATCAGTGTATTAAAAACAAAAGTCCACAATATTCACTTTGGGGCAGTGAAGGGCTTGGAAGCCGATGAATACAAGCCTTCTGGGAGAAGTTGATCTTCCTTCATGATGGATGATGACGGCAAGGCTGCAGGAGTATATCAGCATTACACTTAAAGTGTGAACAAGGTTCTGTGTCTTCATGAGTCAAATGTCTTACTGATTTCCAGTGATGGAATAGCTGAAGGGAGATAGACAGTTCCACCTCTTGAGAGTATTCATCAGTATTGGGTATTAGAATGGCATATGGAATGAATACTGGAAAATGGATATATTCAGTGAATGTTAAGTGGAGGAGCAATCAATAACAGATGCAGTCTAGTGGCTAAATGTTATATGAAGAACTCCATGCTGATAACTTACTCATATTACCTTCACAATGTCTCATCATAATGGATGTAACTTGGAGAAGGAAACTATGTCAAGACTAAGCCAATCAATGTCGGCCGATATCCCTTAAATATGGTAGTAGCTATAAGTGGCGATACTTAGTATAGATCTAGGATAAATTAACATACATAAGTCAATAAAGTTAGGTGAGATAATCATATGATAAATATCCATTATGAAAGATAAGTAAAATAGCCAGTACCCAGATTAAATATGTGATGGATGAATGGATATGAGTCAATCAATATGATGGCACTGTCATGTAATCGACCTCCAGCAAAAGGGGTGATCCCCCTATATAAGTATACCAGGTGAATATAGAG